>NW_004798705.1:2435-4329 GCF_000002075.1 Aplysia californica | reverse complement strand
TAAAAAAAAAGTTAATAAAATAATTCATGAGTTCTTGCTGAAATCTTTGATAACACAACATATAATGGGGAACGTTTTTGTTGTTCTACCAGCATATTGTTCAAATATGGCATTATGGTACTCGTATGAAGTTTTTTGCCTCCGATGAAAAGGGTTTAAAATAGAATCTTAAACTCTTTTTTTCTCTTGTTAAATCGTTTACACTGAAGTTTGAATATGTTACCCACTAAATGAGCTTATCCAGTAAGCTTGAAGTCATGCTTTGCTGATCTCTTTTTTTGTTTGTTTGGAAACGAAACTAACAGTAAAAGCTTTCTTTGATCTTTTGATCTGTCGCCTATACATCCCAGATCTAAACTGATGGCCGAGGTTCAGTCATTCCATCTAGTGCCCCGGTTTGTAGGCTATCAAACTCTTGGCCCGCTGGCCATACCTGGTCCGGCGAATAATTTTATCTGGCCCGCAAAGGAATTCTGGGCAGTCCATCCTGTGACTCGCCGGAATACCGAGTCTACTCCAAACATACAGGCCACGAACTGGTCGCGGAGAAAAATTTGCCAAACATTCAGCTTTGACGAAGTGGCGTCAGAGCGAAAATTGGTTGGCCTTGATTTATGGTAATACAATTCTGAAATCTTATATGCTTTAATCCATATCGTTGTTTAAAAAAAGGTTTAGTTTTTCTTCTGCTCAAAGAATATTTATACACTTCAGCCTGCAACTTTAAGTGTAATTTGAGTATGCCCCCCCCCCCCCCCCGTGTGATTGAGATTGAGACCACTGGTATACATTAACCTGCTTTATATTATAGCTAGATGAAGATTCTGGACGAACTATTTGGGCATCATGCACTGGGGCTCCTGTGGCTAAGCGAGCAAAGGATTCATACTCAAAATAAAAGTAATGTCAAGCCAGTGTCTGTGACACGAGGTTCATATGAGTGGTTGATGGGGTTTGTCCTTGAGCAACCCTAGCTGAAAAAAGCAACCAGGGCGCTGCATTGCGGTGACGAGCAATGGCATGTTTGTGAAATTGTTCTGTATTGGTGTGAAATGCTGTATTTATGAATGCACTTGTGTGTGTATTTATGTTTGTGTGTATTTCTAATTATGTATTTACGTTTGTTTGCCATTATAACCGAAATTTCACCACGGGGGATCAAAAACATATAATTAAAATGTGTTTATTATTTATTAATCAATCATTCAACAACAACAGCAACGATATCAACAACAATAACATTTGATTACTAGTTGGGGCTGGTCTTCCTAAAAAAAATAATCGCTGCTCTCTCATTTAACGTAGTGGTTGTTGGTTGTTCTGTCTATTTCTTTTCTCTTTTTTTTCTCGTTTTACCTACTGCTCCTAATCAAATGGTGCGTAACGAAACAACAGGTGAGAAAGTTTGAACGTGTTGTGTCCTTCTCCTTTCCCCCAGGAGAGGCCCCACCATCGACACAAAGTTGTTGATCATACAAAGTCAGTCATATTGTCACTCTTTAGATTAGGGGCTAATAATAATTGATGGCACGTTATTGACTGGGTAGGGGAGCTCCCCCGCTGAAAGGCAGATGCTTTACGTAGGGCTTACTTTGGTGTGCCAAAAACAAAGTAAATAAAACCAAAGACTTTTAACAGAAACAGCCTATTAGTACTAGTTCGCCAAGTTTTTGTCAGTTTGTAAGGAGCTCAATTAATGTTTTGGTATACTCAAAAGCTTGCGAGTATGCTTGTCAGTAAGAGAATGTGTGAGGGGGATATGGGTGTATTAGTGTATGTGAGTGTAGTGGAAGCAGTAACAACAGCAGCAGTAGTTGTCTTAGAAGTAGTAGTAGTAGTAGTAGTAGTTGTAGTAGTAGTAGTAGTAGTAGTAGTAGTAGTAGTAGTAGTAGTA
>NW_004798705.1:0-737 GCF_000002075.1 Aplysia californica | reverse complement strand
CCCCCTTTCACTGTTCCCCCCTCTCTCTCCCTCTCTCTCTCCCTCTCTCTGTCTCTCTCTGTCTCTGTCTCCCCCCTCTCTCCAACAGATGGTGTTTGCGGGTGCTCCGGTATAGTTTGCTCCTTGTTTCCTATAAAAAAAAAACACCCACCTATCATCCATTACTCTCCTTTTTTGTGTTTATTACTCTCTTGTAACATCTCTAATCTTCGGCACTTATATGGCCTAATTGTTTTGCAAGTACCCTTAAACGTTTACTAAAACAAAATTTAAATACTCCGCCCCCCCTCTCTCCCTTCCCCCCATCTCTCTCTCTCTCTCTCTCTCTCTCTCTCTCTCTCTCTCTCTCTCTCTCTCTCTCTCTCTCTCTCTCTCTCTCTCTCTCTCTGTGCTTTTCTCGTGTACGCGCCCCCGCTCTCGGTATGGTGACCTAAGAATTACTGCTTGTAAAGAGTTCAACAACAGATTTTGTCTTCCTGGCATAAACAAATCGGTGAATAAACAGCACTGCTTCTGGACTGACAAAGTTTAAAGTTTGCTCTTATCCTTTCTTCAAGAGCAGTCTCAAAGGGGGCAGAAACTGTGGGAAAACAATTTCTTCTTAAGTTAATTTGATTACGCACCTTCCTCGACTTTGAGAAAGAACTGTTTAATAATATTATTTGTTGAACCCCCACCCTCGATTTTGAGAATAAGTAAGTAGTCTCAAATATTCCTGGAAAGGTGTGGGGGGGGGG
>NW_004798704.1:91486-92646 GCF_000002075.1 Aplysia californica | reverse complement strand
CCCCCCTTAAAAATTAGAGTTATTTTTGACATTGTTTGGAAGGATTTAGAGGCATTGCAAAAATTAAATAAATAAAAATGTAAAAGACTTTCTTATGCTGGAGCAGAATGACAATAGTCTAGGGTAGCGGTAGTTTAGATCAATTAATTTGTTTATAACAGAACGACTGTAACAAGACTTTGAATGACTTTAGTAACATGATCAGACAAATACATGTACACATCATGTAGTTCCACATGTACACGTAGTTCCTTATCTTGCCCAGGCTTCAGTGTTGCAAAGGGCGTAAAATCTATGCCCGCATCCAATGTTTATGTTGCCAATGTTGATGTTGCCAATGTTTCTTTCATAAATTGTAATATGGTTTTACCTAGCAAAGCCTCTAAGCAAGAAGACCTCTGGTTTAGAGTAATCTGGGTGGACGCCATGAACATTTTGTTTGCTACTTTTTAAAATCACATTATCAAACCCCAGGCCCTTATTATACTGACTCTGATTTCTGATGCACGTTACGGTTCTATGTAACAATGCCCATGATTGGAACGATCGGCTCTAGGAGGCAGGGCCAACGAGAACGATCGACCGACTCGCAGCGTCAAACGCGTATGTTTTCGAGACCACGATTTGTCGATCCCCCAATGGGCGCCGGGCAAGGCACTGGGCTATACGTTCTATAGTTAGTACGGTTTGATGTGGTTGTTGTGAGCAGTATTGTACAGTGTCCCGCTGTGCGAGCTCTCCTCTGTACCTGAGGTGCTTTCTGGTTAGTCTTGTCCCAGTGGGTGGTTGCAGGGCACAAGTTGTAGGTCTTACTTCTTTTTTTTACTCCGTTCTGTCTCGCCCCCCCCCCTCCCCGCCCCAACCCTAAATGACCTGTAATTTTGTCGATGTGTTGCTTCTCAGTACTCGAACAATAAAAGTGGTTGCGGGTGGTAGGAGGGCGCTACTGGTAGGTCGTACTTCTTTATTTTCCTTATGTTGTTTCTGTCTGTCGGTCTTACTTTTCCCCAGTACTAAATGACCATTATTGTGTCAATGTGCTCCTCTTTACTCAAACAAACAAATAAGAGTGGTTGGTTAGCGGATGCTCTGGTGCGTTTTACTTCTTCCGTCCCAACAATTTATCGCCCTTATCTCTCCTTCTCCTTTTTGTGTTTGCT
>NW_004798704.1:89995-91386 GCF_000002075.1 Aplysia californica | reverse complement strand
CGCACACGCACACGCACACACACTCACACACACGCACACGCACGCTCACAAACACACACACTCACACACACACGCACAACCTCTACAAAATATAAGGCTTTCCCTTTCAAGACAATGGTATTTGAGTCACACACACACACACACACACACTCACACACACACGCTCACACACACGCACACTCACACACGCACACACACACACACTCACACACACACGCACAACCTCTACAAAATATAAGGCTTTCCCTTTCAAGACAATGGTATTTGAGTCACACACACACACACACACACTCACACACACACGCTCACACACACACGCTCACACACACGCACACTCACACACGCACACACACACACACTCACACACACACGCACAACCTCTACAAAATATAAGGCTTTCCCTTTCAAGATAATGGTATTTGAGTCAAAGTTCTGTTTTTGGATCGAAAATATTTTTTTTGCACTCATGTATTTGCGTGAACCTACTCTATTGGCTCCTGTGTAAATATCATTCTGAACTTGCCTGTAAAAGAAAGTTCCCTTCCATCAAGGGGTTTGTGTCTAGGTCAAGTAGTCGGGTTTTACGGTTAGCTTGTTGCAGCGTGAAAGGATTTGAATTGCGCCATGACTGTACTTTCGCATCGTGTATTGTTCGCCAAGGATGGGGGGGGGGGCTGTCATGGTAGGATGGTGTTGGCATGGAAAATAATATTGATATCTTTAAAATGTTCGTTTCTCTTGGTGGGGCTGTCATCGTTGGATGATGTTGGCTTGGAAAATAATATTAATATCTTTAAAATGTTCGTTTCTCGTGGTGGTTGGGAGGGGGGGGGGGAGGATTGCCCCTGCGAACCTAATTTTTCAAAACATTTCAGTTGCGAATCGAACCTATTCAATTTTGACCAAATTCGAACATTACACCGAATCTATACTTGTAAAATCTCGTGGTCGAACCAAAATTAAAGCCTTACATGTGCGAACCTAACGATTTGTACTGGTACTCGTAATGCGTAAGATTGTCTCTACTAGAGTCTATTTGTATCCATCGTGTTGTCGAGTTGCAGTCTTCACAGTCGCAGTGTGACGTAGTTGTAAGTATGAGGGGGTACAGTGGTTTATTCAGCCTCGGATTTTACGTTAGCACCAGCAGCAGTTGTAAGTTTGAAAATCAGAATGTCCCAATTATTTTGCACAATGTATTCTCCCGAATTGTGTCTTTTGCCGGAGGGCTCTGTAGTCACGCATTATGTTTACGCCTTTGGCTTGAGACTGTGCAGGTTTGTCGTCACTGTGTTGTCACATGCTATGGCACATGTCGTGTGTAACTGATTGACTCGTTTGGCTTGTTTTATGTTTGGATGTTTGGGTGACGGGGGGAGGGGGGGGGGGGG
>NW_004798704.1:89079-89895 GCF_000002075.1 Aplysia californica | reverse complement strand
TGGGGGGGGGGGGGGGGGCGAATATTTGTATTCAAATATTGCTAGCATATTCGATCAAAATCCGATATTTGCCCCGATATCGGATAGGTTCGCAAGTGTAAAGTCGTGGTGCCGTTGAAGATTGTTGGTTCGCAAGTGTAATACACCCGCGTGGGGAAGTGTGCTTTAATTGATCGAGAATCTTTTTCTTTCAGCCTGGATTCTATGGTATAATAGTATTATTATCTTTCTGAACCTCGGGTTGACCCTCTGAGGCGAAATCGAAGCAGTCTGCCTCTTAGTGGTCGAAATAGGTCGATGTTGCGGTAAAATAGTAACAGTTGAATGTTTACATGGTTTACAGTCTGCTTTGCGTTGATCTTACTTTTTTTTCTTTTCAAAATGCCGTTACAGTTTTTTTCACGATACTTCTTTCGGTACCGTACCCACAATTACTTAGGTCTACATACACATCCATTATGTACCTAGATGTGATAATCGCGTCTGTGCTTTCAGAGGCCAAATTATTTCCACTTATTGTGATAATCAAATAGTTTTACGATCGGACCGGGTTGGGTCGGTTGGCTAGCCAGATAGTGAGGGCGCAAAGCGGCTATCTCGTGGCACATACCGACCCCGCGACGAGTCGGACGATCGTCTCGACCCGGCCCGATCCCATCAAGCCATGGGCACCAGGTATTTAGTGTTTTCGACGGTCAGGGTTGGGTTGATTTAAATCAGGTCGATTTAAATCAGTTGATGTTTTTATTTAAATCAACTTGATTTTAAAAATAAAACTCAGTGATTTAAATCATTTAAAAAAATGTTTTCTTTTTT
>NW_004798704.1:88190-88979 GCF_000002075.1 Aplysia californica | reverse complement strand
CCCCCCTCTCTTACCCACCCCACTGTGTGATTTGTAGATGCAGCTTGACAACCAAGTGATGTTTTCAGAAACGTACTTCAATTTGAACTCACCTCTCTTGGTCGTAGATGACGTAATGGAGGACTGGGTTCAGCCCGCTAAGACATGATGTGAGACGTGCCTCTTCTGTCGACGATGTGAAGGCTGCTGTTGAAGTATACACGTTTTCATACTTAGGTGAAATACGTGGACATTCTAGGCCACTTGATGTATTTCTACATTTTAGCAAAAGAATCACAGTTTGAGAAACAATGCGGTTGTTTTTGCTCACGAACAATTATCATGAAAAACTGGTTGAATGGCCTCGTTACCTTCCTTTAGGGGTGGGGGGGGGCCTACACCTGAAGGCTATCTCGCTTATTACTGGACCGAATTTTACCACGTTTCACAGATATAACAAGCATAGTAAAGAGTTTTAAAATCCGCAATCAAATTTGAGAGAAAAATTTGTTTCCATGGATACGACGGCCAGATTGGATTTTGTTGACATGTCTTACGTAATGAACACCGCACTTGTCGCTCTTGGAAATTGATCATTTTTTGCATGCATGTTAACAAACATTAGATCTAAAAATTTGTCCATTGTTTTTTTCCTAAACGAATTAGAAAAATTTTAATGAATTTTTTCCTGAGGTTCCATTCAAGTTTGCAAAAAATCCGTGAAAATCCACACTCCAGACCCTACCAACAAAAATCTATTCCATATATCAAAAATCAACAGACATATTTTTAGTATTACATCTTCTCTTC
>NW_004798704.1:85522-86837 GCF_000002075.1 Aplysia californica | reverse complement strand
TTCCTTTTAGACTGACATTTTCTTAATTTTTTGTCTGTATCCATAATTCACTGATATAGCAGATTAAGGCTTTCTTTTGCAGTTGCTTAAATTAATCATTAGTTAAAATAAAGACAATGCATTTTGCACTAAAAGAACATACTTTTAGCCACCAAAAATCCCAAACTGTCGACATAAAAAAAAAATCTGATTTAAATTTTTAAAAATCGATTTTAAAAATTGTTATTTAAAAAATCACCAAAATGAGCACCTGGCGCCGGGTAGTCCCTCTGCCGTCGCGCGAGTGTTTTCTTCCTTCGTGAGGAAGGTTTTTCTTTGTTTTAATCAAACATTTTAGTGGGTGGCTGAAGAGCGCCACTGGTAGGTCCTACTTTTTTACTTTCCCCTCTGTTGTTTCTGTCTGTCTGTCTTACCCTTTTCCAGCACTAAATGACCATTATTATGCGTTATTGTGTCGATGTGCTTCTATTTACTCAAAGAAACAAACAATCTAATATTTCCGTCTGTTTTCGGAGGTGATGTTTTTATCTCCCCCAAGCCGTGTTCGCCAGACAGGCCGCTTCGAAGCAGCGTGTCTTCTAAATTAAGGGGGGGTTCCCACGAGCGAGCTAACTCCTTTATTTCTTGACCTAGAAACCTTAAACTTGGCATACAATTTCGTCATGATACAGGTATTACGATGAAAACAAAATTTCCGGGATCCAAGATGGCCACCATTTTTATGGCGGCTATATTGGATTTTTCACATTATGTTTTCAAATCAATACTCCTCTGAACTCTGAAATTTACCGATGGATTTTATTGTCCTTTGGCACACATGTACCCAAGAGGCATATAAGTTAAACAAAGTCAGCATTTTTTGATATCTTATTTCGTTTCGGAGTTACAGGAAGAAGCGTGCAAATCTTTTCAAAAATGCAGAAAACGGTACGGTCAATTTTCCAATTTTTTAAAATCATAAAATGAAAACCAAGATAGATATAAAAAACGCTGACAAGGTAATGTAACCACCCCTAAAGGCAACAAGTATGTCAAGTGCCATCAAGATACACCTGTAATCTTCAGAGGAGTTTCGAAAAATGTGTCAAAAATTAAAAAATCAAATATTTTTGGCAAAAAATGAGATACCTCTCTAAATAGTGAAAATAGAAAAACAATGTAAGAAGAAAAAATGCTGGGCATCCAACTAGCTACGATTGTGCCAAAGGACAATCAAATCAACAGAGAAATGACTGAGAAAAGGCAAAAAATATTGCAATACCCAATTTGACCCAGATTAACCAAAAATAGGTGGGGACCCCCCCCCCCCCCTTTC
>NW_004798704.1:84298-85422 GCF_000002075.1 Aplysia californica | reverse complement strand
GGCCCCCCCCCCCCCCCCCTTTCCCCCTTAAGTGCACGGTATCAATGGCGACGTGAAAGATTGATAAAACACGTACTAGATCTGATAACAATGTGTATTTGAGCACCGGGATCCATGTCCTTTGTTGTCGTTTGGGCAACAAACAGGCCCGCCCACTGAATGGTCTGGAGTGTAAGGAGGCGTAAAACATTTACCATTGTATTACAAACAGTTGGAACTGGATTTTTCATTTGAATCCTGCTCAAGAATAATTATTCCAGTGACAATTACTCACGCGTAAATGCTCAGTGATTGCCAGTAGGGTTCGAGTTTGAGTACGTCATTGATTCTTTCCGCACTGGGAGAGGTTGTGAACTCTGATGAAATTCATCTTTTTTTTTTTCTTTTACTGTTTTTTATGTTGTGTTTTGTTCTGGTTTTGTTGTAGAGAAAGAACCTGGAGGGTAGGCGCTGCTGTGTACAGTCAATTGCTTCACAGAGTAGTGTTGTCATTGAGAAGGTGTTTTTATGTGGAGAGCCGGGGGTTTTTTTTAGGGGGAGAGAGGGGGGGGGGGGGGAGGACACGCACAGAGTGCTTGCCCCGGGAAAAGTCATGCTTCGTTGTTTGCTAATAAGCTTAACACTGTGAGTCTCTCATTGTTCACAGTTTGCTGAACAGATCATTGCTGACATCCCTCCGTCTTTTCCCTTTGTTTGTTCGCGGTGTAGGGGCAGGGAGAACTTGTCAGTCTGTTGGAGGAGTATTTTCGTGGGGATATGCGGGAAGAAAATGACCATAGCCAAATAACAACTTAGAAACAAAGCAGGCGCCCAGGAGTCGTCCTGTGTGAATTTATCCTTTTATCCTCGTTATCCCCCACCCCTTCTCTTTCTGCCTTAATACCCCTAACCCTAACCTTAACCCTAACCTTAACCCTAACCCTAACCCTAACCCTAACCCATGGGGGGATCGGTTCTCTAATTCAACGGTATGTGCCACGATGGCCACTTTGCGCCCTCTATCTGGCTAGCCCCGCCTACCAAACCGAACCGAACCAGTCGTGCAAACGGGCACTGGATATTACAGACTTTATACACACACACACACACACACACACACACACACACACACACACACACACACA
>NW_004798704.1:83730-84198 GCF_000002075.1 Aplysia californica | reverse complement strand
GAGGAGGAGGTGTGTCCAACACCTCTTTTATCTCCTCTGGTTTATTGTGGAACTTTCAAATGTTCACATCATTTTTGTCACAGTATATTCTCACAGACATATGCGTACACACATTGACGGCATTCGTGGGATGGATGTAAGAGGGATTTTTACAGCAGCACACACCCCCCGCCATCCCCGACGAGCTTTTAAGAATGGACCGTCCTTGATTTTTCGTTTCGGTACGATACGGAGATGACCGTTACTTTTTTTTTTTTGGGGGGGGGGATCAAGAATGATTCACGACCCGGCAAAGAACTGAAATGGACATATTTGGTGTTACGGTTAGGTGCTTTGCTTTCGTACGCAGAAGACGTAAGTTCGATTCCCTAGTGAGGACAATATTTATTTCTTCTTCTTCTTCTATCCCGTGGTTGGGGCAACCGTTGGGGCACCACTGCGTTGGAAAACCAGCTCTCGCCATCTATT
>NW_004798704.1:78281-80051 GCF_000002075.1 Aplysia californica | reverse complement strand
AGGATTGCCTCTTCCTAAAGAGTAATCAGCAAATTCACCACACAAGTATATCAATACATTAATGCACACAAAAAGCAAAACGCCAGTGCTGGCATCTACTTTATAATGACTTGTTTTGGCATTTTAAAAAAATGAATGTACAGCATTGCATAGAATATCGTGTCAACATTTAGCCCAGACCCCCGTTGATTGCAAAAATGTATGTCTCAAGGACAACAGCCGTCTCGTTATACGTATTAAATGGCGCCTAATCACGGGTATAAGCTTTAAATTGACAAAAGTTCAGTGTACACACTGTAAGTGGTTTGAATTGCCAATCTCTGCAATGATGTCTTCCAAACTGAAAGCAGGGCCCATCCTGATCTACTCAAAGCAAATATAAGCAAAAGCAAGCACAAAATTGAACAATTTAAGAAAAGGGGAGACAGTTAAATGAAGCCGACCAATGCGGAATTTACAAAAATATTTATAGGAGAGGAAATGAGGGAAAAACCCAGTAAAAATATATAGTGGCCTTTTGATCTGAGGTCTCGTGTTAGACCTTTTCTAATTGTCCTGCTGAAGAGGTCTGGTGATCACTTATTTGTGATTAGACCAACATCTTTGGTCTTGGAAAAGATGTAGCTGCAGTCGCTCTTCTCCATAAATCTCGTACTGAAGTCTGCCGAAGTCATCCTCCTCGGACATTTTTATCTTGTTTAGAAAAAGAATCAAATAACACCTTGAGAAATGATGAGCTTTGTTGAGAAAACAGCAATATAATTAGATTCGTTTTGTCAAATTTCCATCGGAACTATCGAGCCGTTTACTTACCACGGTAAAATAATATGTCTACCCCTGCCTCTTTTGCTTTCTGCTTTTTCAGTAAACGGTGGATGTTCAAGGCCTTTTTATGTCGATTGAAATGCATTACACATGACATTTGTCTCTTCCTTATGCTATTTTGTAGTGAGTGTCCTTCGCAGCCTTCTTTCTGCACTACCTTACTGTCCCAATATAGTATATGACATTCTCAACAATCTCCTAGAGAAACATCTTTCTGTTGCTTCTGTTCTATGTTGACTATCTTTGGTAACTGACAAGTTATATTCACAGTCATTTAGAAGATTTGACCACAATCAGCCTTTTAAAAACTTTTATTTAGTGTTTGATTATTGAGATGTTTTGGTTTTTAAGGATTAGAACGATTAGATTCGTTCTATTGAAACCGTCTTTTGCTATTTACCGTTCTTCGTTTTATTTTTATGGAACATTTGGCATGAGGTGTAATTATCAAAGCATTTACGTTGTTGAACTTATTTGATCTTCACATCTTTGCTTTGGGTGATATTGCTCAAATTTAAAGATTTACTGCTGTTTATTTTATGTATAGAATGACTATTTATGTCTTCTTTACGTTCACTGCCAATCACAAAAGTAGGTCATATTCTGAAACCGTTGTTAAATCTCTGTCATTGGCACGATATTTTCTGCATTTAGTTTGACTGGGAGGCCTGGACCTTTTCCTATTATGCATTTATTTCAATGATTGTGTAATTTAAATCAATGAGGTCTGGAGACACACACGTAGCTATAGAGACTGACTTTAAATGATATCTTCTTGAATCTCTCCATTGTCAAATATAGAGTTTTGTTGTATTTCAGTACCCAATTCATTTAAAGTGACAATCGAATCACGTCGATGGGAATATTATCAGACCTTGTAAATAAAACAGACTAAATCCTTGGACGGCAATTCAGAACCTCGCGACAATTTAATGCTGTCGCTCC
>NW_004798704.1:76051-78181 GCF_000002075.1 Aplysia californica | reverse complement strand
ACGGAGGTCGTCAGTTTCTTGCTTTCGCGACAGTTTTGTGTCTTGCTGACTTTAAAAATAGATTTCGGCGATTATCGAACGTCATCTACTGATTTTAAGATATATATATATATATGCTAAAAATGAGACTGGTATGAATAATGACCGACATTTGGTGATACTTGCGATGGAAAACTACGTTTCAACTGAAGACTTTGATCTAGCCTCATTTTATTGTTTTCGGGTCTCATCTGTCTGACCCGAAGACAACAGACATGAAAAATAGAGTTGAAACAAAATCTGATTTCCCAATTAATGTTAGACAATGAAGTGCAACAATGAAAGTCTAGATCTAGAACTGTTAAAAACATCGTTCCGGACCCTTAATGTGGGATTGCAGTGCAGTGAATGCACATTCTCATTTGTCCACCCGGTAAGTTTCGTAAGACCGAAACCCGGGTGATCATGAATCAAAATATGTAAATCCATAAAATTCTTTTTTTTTTCTCTCTCTCTTTTTTTTTTAAAGACACATTTGGGTGCAGTTATGATTAAAGACTGTCAAACCTTGTTTGGGGACAACTCGAACAGAAAAAATCTGCTAAACCTAGAGAATCTGGCTGAATTTACAATCGCGTGGAAACCCGACAGGCAATGGGAATTTTTTGGAATATACAAAAAAAACAACAACCGAGATTAATATCATTTTTTTTTCATGCCAAATCATACTTTTATCATTCTAGACCAAATTCGTAGCTTCCTAGCAAATGTACGTAAAATAAATAAATAGATAAATAGACAAACAAATAAACATGCATGAATTAATAAGCAAATAAATATGCATGAATAGATAAATAAATAAACAAACATACATGCATGGATGTATAAATAAACAAATGTGCATGGATAAATAAATAAATGAACATGAATGAAAATAAATAGATAAATAAACATGCGCGAATAAACAAATAAATCAATTTTCGTGAATAAATAAATAAACATGCATAGATAAATAAGTACATAAATAAATAAACATACATGCTTGCTTAAATAAATGAATGAATAAATAAATAAATACATAAACATGTCTGTTAACAGTTGACAAAAGTTGACCGGGGGGTGGGGGGGTGTACTTGCAAATGTGACGTCAAACCCCGATGCTGTAAAAGGTTGGGAAGAAAAAAATAAAAGATGTATTTGATATTTATTTTTTCCAAGCTGAGATGATAAATGCACTCCAATCTTTTTGCTTTTTAAAAATTTTCCAAGCTGTGACATCCAATTTATTTGTTTTAATTATTTTGATTGGCCAAAGTTATTATTAAATAATTATACAGTCCAGGTATTTCTTTGTTGTATTCTTTAATAATAGTTTTTTGTCTTTAAGTTTAAAATAGAGATCAAAGGTGTACATATAAAAGGCATGCTGTGCAGGTTCTGTCTAATTTGACCAGTTTGATAGGAAACGATTGGACATCTTTTTAGTTTCCTCACCCTTGCTCATCGTAAGCACAAGCAACCAATGCCACCCCCCCCCCCAACTCACTTGCATGGAACAACGTATCGGGTAACTTTTTTTTCTCTCGGCTGACCGTGCAATCAGGGCGACTGGCAGTGGTACAAGTTCACAGCTCTCTCTCTCTACCCGGGAACATGTTGGTGCCGTCACGCCACTTGTTTGAAAGCACGTTGTTGAGTACGAGCAGCTGTCAGATTTCACGCCCGCGCCATTCTGACCATAATAACACTCAGAGTTCTGATGGGTTAACCTCCCCCCCACCCCTAACACTCAGAGTTCTGATGGGTTAACCTCCCTCCCCCCAGCAGCAGCAACAACAAAAAAACAACAACGAAGAAACAAACACAATTGTTGTTTTTTTTTACTTTAAAACTTCCAACAAACCAACTACAAAACAAAACCTCCGTGCAGCGTGGGTTTAGTAAGGTCTGAGCCGGCGGGGAGTCCAAACTAAGGATCAAGGAGGGTTTTCTTTTGGTCGAATCAGGGTTAAGTGAGCAAAGCCTTTTCCGTCTTCGACAAGTCGAAACCTTTTGAAAGAAAAGAAACTTCTCCGTCCGTTTCCGAAATGTGATGGTTTTTATTTCTAAGTCAGATGTACAATCATCAATTTATCCAACAACAAAGAAAAA
>NW_004798704.1:73487-74542 GCF_000002075.1 Aplysia californica | reverse complement strand
TTGTGTGTGTGTGTGTGTGTGTGTGTGTGTGTGTGTGTGTGTGTGTGTGTGTGTGATGCGGAAGGGACAGGATGTGCGGTTATACCTAGACGGTCAGAGTATAAGAACGTAGGGCTATACGAATTTGTGCGGGTGTTTGGCGGGTGCTCTGGTGCGGTTTGCTCCTTCTTTCCTGTCAGTAGGTACCACAAACTGAAATTTCAAAGTCCTCTGACTTCATATTTAACTGCATCACCTTATAGAATTGATCATTCTGAGCATTTTGATACCAAATTTATACATGTAGCTTCATTTTTAACAAAGTGAAAGCCTCATTAGTGTTGTCTTTTATCCCGCAAGATTTTGCTTTCAAAAGAATCGTTGATTCAAATAAATGATACCACTAAAGAGAGGAAAAGCTCCCCTTTCTTCTGATATATCAAGTGTCTGTGTGTATGCATGATCACACGGTGTTTTAGGAGGGTAAAAATATGGGTTTTGGTCTCCATGACAGTGCACCACGGGGTCGCACGGCCAGTTTGCGGTACCTACTATCAGACATCGTGCTGCTTATTATCTCTCCTCCGTGTCTTTGAATTTTACTCTCTAGAAACGCTTTTAGTCTTTGGAACATACATGACCTGTTTGATTTCTGTTGTGAGTGTCGTAATACTAGCTAGAACTAAAACTAGGAAAAAATGTTTCAAGCAATGGTCTTGCAGCTTTATTTCCAGTACGCTTAAGGGTTTTTAGGTGTCCGGCGTATAAGTATTATAAGGAACAGGGTTGGGTTGATTTAAATCAGGTTGATTTAAATCAGTTGTTTTTTTCCATTTAAGTCAACTTGATTTTTTTGATAAAAATCAGTGATTTAAATCACTTTT
Source organism: Aplysia californica (assembly GCF_000002075.1). Classification (NCBI taxonomy): domain Eukaryota; kingdom Metazoa; phylum Mollusca; class Gastropoda; order Aplysiida; family Aplysiidae; genus Aplysia; species Aplysia californica. The sequence continues at coordinate 73,679 of NW_004798704.1, read as the reverse complement.
AAAAAAAAAAAATATTTTTATTAAGTTTTTACACATTTCAACATTCAGAATTCCCTTCCTTGGTTTCATAAAACAGATATAAGGTTTAGTAGACTAATATAATCATGTTTAAAAGTCTGCTTTCCCACCTTTCACTGTAAAATAATACAGTATTCAATTTACTTTTTTTTCCATAATTGAAATCAGAGCTGG
>NW_004798704.1:65999-71513 GCF_000002075.1 Aplysia californica | reverse complement strand
CCCCCCCACCCTTGACATTGTTTGCTGCCTATTACGTTTAGGTGAATTGTTCTCTTTCTGGTTGGAAGTAAGAGTAGAAAATGTGTGTTTGGAGTGAGTGCATGAGATAAATGTATCTGAAAAGGTCAAAGCTGCGGCAGACTCTCAATTTTCGCCATGCATTTTTGTTTTGTTTTGGTGTGTTCTTCCATGCACGTTTCTCTCTCTCTTTTTTTTCCAACTCATTGGTGCGTGTTTGCATTAGATAACTACGATTTCTGTGTGTGGTAGAGGCCATTGCTAAGTCTGTCTTCTCAATTTGGTGACATCTCTATTCGTCTACAGGGAGTGTTTAACACAACTACTGCACCATGGATATTTGTTGAATCTCTGCGGTATAATTATATAATACAGTAGGCTTTTCACATAAAACATAGAATAAAAGAATTACATTGATATATTGATCTTAGAAGGGCAATTTGGTTTACAATGGCAAACATACATACATGCATAAATAGGACTACATAATTATAAATTTACATTTAACCACAAATGCATACTCAAATAATCATAATGAGCTCTATTTTAAGTTTAAGTGTGCGACCCGTATAGAGAATATAGCCTCTTGTTTTCTTTTTTTTTTACCAATGACTTTCAGTTGATGTTAATGCACCAATCATTCCTTTTCCTTTGGAATTGGAATTGATATATATATCACCCATGTATATATACAATGTATATATATAAATAATATAGACACGAAATTGACTGCTGTCTTTCACTACAAGCACAGTCACAAGGGGACACGTTATCGTGTGGTTAGCTTGTGATGGTACATCTGAAAAGGCTGTCACCGCAATAGCATTAGCGTAACCGTATTGTGGATCGACAGTGCATGGGTCGGAGAGACCAGACCTAGAACCTGCATCATGCGATCTGTTTAGATTTGATAGTGTTGTTCTTTACCGTTCATTGCTTGTCTGCGGTTTCATTTTCTTTGTCCCCCCCCCCATCTTTAAAAATTTTTGGTGGCATGGCTTGATGTCTGGACAGGGGGAAAACGACACAAGTCAAAATTTTCCATTTTGTTGTGTGTTTTGATCTGTCGTCTAGCTTCCATTTTGTCCATCACCATTGCACATAATTTACCACAAATGGCTTTTGTAATCATTGTAATCACCTGTTAACTACATAGTAAAAAGCATTTGTTCATGGAAAGAACAACAGTAGTCCAAATAGGAACACTTGAGAGAAAGGCACTACTTTTGTCCGTGACTAGATCTAATGCAGTTTTTTCCTGGAACCAGTAGTCATTGATTGAGGAGCAATTTTTTACTCTTATATCCAGATCCAACCGTTTTTCCCTGTAAGGAACGGACTCTGGACAGTAGCTTACTTTCGGAGAATTGATTACACCTAAATGACTCATTGCAATTTTTTCCCCAATGAAAATGTGTTATGACATAGGTAAGCACATTCTAAACAGTTTACCTAAGTTTTATTTCTATAACTTTACTGGATGGACCCAGAGCTATTGTGTTGATATTCGAATAACCCACAACTCTCATAGTCAGAAAGCAGACAACTCTCATAGTCAGAAAGCAGACAACTCTCATAGTCAGAAAGCAGACAACTCTCATAGTCAGAAAGCAGACAACTCTCATAGTCAGAAAGCAGACAACTCTCATAGTCAGAAAGCAGACAACTCTCATAGTCAGAAAGCAGACAACTCTCATAGTCAGAAAGCAGACAACTCTCATAGTCAGAAAGCAGACAGCAGCTCCGGTCCTGGGGGAAGTGAAAGTCAAGTGTGAGGATGGTCGCGTATAATTGAACTGCTCGCGCACTCATTTGACCTTACGCAGTTGCGAGCGCCGTAAAACCCCTATTAAAACTGACAATTAATTAAACTGCAGGTGGTAGGAGGGCGCCCCTGGTAGATCCTATCTCTACTTTCCCTCTGCTGTTTCCGTCTGTCTGTCTTACTCCCCCCCCCCCCCCCCCACCCACCCCAGCACTGAATGACCGTTTTTGTGTCGATTTGCTTCTCTTTCCTCAAACAGACAAACTCAGTGGGTGATTGGCGGGTGTTCTGGTGTGGTTTTTTCCTTTTTTCCTATCAAACCTCTATCGCCCTTATCTCCCTTTCTTCTATTTTATGTTTGTTACTCTCTTGTAACATCTCTAATCTTCTGGCGCTCATATGCAGTTGCGAGCGCCGTAAAAAAACCAACAACAACCTCTACTAAAACTAAACCAAATCTCTAATCTTCGGCACTTATTTGACCTTATTGTGTTGCTAGTGCCGTAAAACACTTACTAAAACTCAAAACTCAAAACTCAAACAAACTCAAAAGTTAAACTGCAGCTAGACCAACAATGAGCATGATCTCTGTTTTGCTTCGCCAGGTGTCTCCAAATGGAATCGGAACGAAACGCACACCGGTACATCTTGGCGACCGTGGCTGTCGTCGGTCTCCTCTACTTGGGTTTCAACCTCTATTGTGAGTACTGTAGTGTAGCGTGCTGTGCGTTCTGTTGTCTTTCACCAAAAACTGGCTTTTGCTTACTCACATCATAATCACGTGGGCTCTTTTAAAATTCATGTACCTTTAACGCTTAGTATGCAAGGCCAGTTTATATGGCCCACCGCACGACTCGTTTGTTTAGTCGTAACAAAACTCTACCAAATCTTTATAAATCCAGCTCTTCTCTTAACATACTCTAATGCTGACTGTTTGGATCTTTCATTTCTGCTCAGTGTGATATTTGTCTGATGGGAAAAAAAGAGGTTAAATCGGAGAGGAGTTATGTGGAGGCTTTTGGAGCAGCAAACTTAAGACGGAATAACCTTGGTATATCTGTGTTGTGTTGTAGAAGAATATTTATCGTACGATATCAGGTGGAAAGCACTGAATTTCTTCATTAAAACACGTCTCATTCTTTCTCTCCCCTCCCCACTCCCCGAACAAAACAACCGTAGGTGGGTGAAATTGTCGAATTGCTATCAGCAGTTTTAAAAAAAAAATATCTTGAAATACTATACTTAAAGGGAGAGCGGTCACGACGTTTCGTAATCTGCAGTTGGTCGGAAGACGCCACACTCCGGGTTTGGCGTACCCGTATTTCTTTTCTAACCCTTCTCTTATTTCCTTCGGTCAGTCCCTCTAGCTTTTTCGCTGTACCAAATTACTTTTTATTTCTTTGATGCACTTCCTAAACCAGGGTTGGGTTGATTTAAATCAGTTGATTTTTTAAATTTAAATCAACTTGATTTTTTTTTTTAAATCAGTGATTTAAATCACTTAAAAATTTTTAAAATTATTATTCAGTTTTTACACATTTACACATTCGGAATTCCTTTCCTTGGTTTCATAAAACAGATATAAGGTTTAGTAGACTAATATAATCATGCTTAAAAGTCTGCTTTCCCTCCTTTCACTGTAGAATAATACAGTATTCAATTTACTTTTTTTTTCCATAATTGAAATCAGAGCTGGGTTGATTTAAATCAGTTGATTTTTTATATTTTAATCAACTTGATTTTTAAAATAAAAATCAGTGATTTAAATCACTTTTCAAAAAAATTTATTCAGTTTTTACATATTTAAACATTCAGAATTCCTTTCCTTGGTTTTATTAAACAGATATAAGGTTTAGTAGACTAATATAATCATGCTTAAAAGTCTGCTTTCCTCCCTGTCACTGTAAAATAATACAGTTCTCAATTTACTTGTTGTTCATAATTGAAAACCAGGGTTGGGTTGATTTAAATCAGTTTTTAAAAAAAAACTCCGTGATTTAAATCACTTTTTAAAAATGTATTCTGTTTTTACATTTTTAAACATTCAGAATTCCTTTCCTTGGTTTTATAAAACAGTGTCACTGTAAAATAATACAGTTCCCAGTTTACTTTTTTTTTCATAATTGAAAACCAAGGTTGGGTTGATTTAAATCAGGTCGATTTAAATCAGTTGATTTTTAAAAATTTAAATAAAATCAACTTGATTTTAAAAATAAAACTCGGTGATCACTTTAAAAAAAGGTATTCTGTTTTTACATCATTAGACATCCAGAATTCCTTTCTTTGGTTTTATAAAACAGATATAAGGTTTAGTAGACTAACATTACTTAAAAGTAAAAGTCTGCTTTCCCCGTAAAAACACGACAGATAATATCAAAGAAGTTTTATAATACATGTTTTAGTTCTCTGTAGATGTGCATATTATTTTTATGAAACAAATGGTCCCTTTTCTGTACTCTCCTTTTTTAAATCGTTTTTCCTGTAGCGTTTAAGACTACTATATTTAGCTATTGTTGCTGCCGAAAACACTTATCGATTTTGTTCATATTTGCTGAAATTACAGCATTGAATTATAGCGATGGTTTTTAAAAGTTCTACTTGTATTAGTATTTTTAAAAATAAAAGTCTAGTTTTGTAGATCTATTTGAAAAATAATTTTTGACCGTAAACGTTAAAGACATTATGATTGTTTGATAAGCATTTTTTTCTTTAAATGTTTTGAAATGTGTGTGAACAAATAATGAATTTAAAGGACATAATGCCACCCCAACTAATTTTTCTTTCCCTCTGTTACATTTCATGTTTTGACCGTATTGTTGTGTCCTGTAACGTTTAAGACCATAGCGCACTGGTCTAAACTTCACTTCCGTTTCCAAAGAAACCAAACAAGCTTTAGCTTCAGCCGTGTAGAGATCAAAACTAGACATGTCGAAGATGTAGTGAGTACATTTTCAAGTTATTTGGTTGGATTCTAAAATTTGATACCCGTGTTACGGAAAGTTCAAGCTTTCAGGAGAATTGCCCATAATTATGTTTTTACGAGTGAATTACTCCCTCAGAAATAGTGGACAATATCCGCCTGACTTCAAGGATTTGGCGTGCATTTCAATAGTGATGTGTGATGAATTAGTCCGATAGTGAGACGTTATCCAGTCTCAAAGGCGAAGGCTTTCTGTAGGTGATTGAGCTCCACGGAAAAAGAATATCGATTTTATTCGCCGTAAAAACAACCGCGGTCCCGGCTTGATTCACAATTGCATTGCCAACCGTCCAAATACCATTCACTAGCTGCCAGCCCTAACTTACGCTCAATACATCCTAGGGCGTTCCTCTTGAGTATTATAACCTTCTTCCGCGGACCCAAAGGGCTCCTCCTGACTGACCCATTCTATCGTCGGTACAGAGGGGAGGGCCCTTTTGTTTGAATCGCCTCTCCTTTCACGCCAATTAATCTCACATTCTGAACGGGTTCTATTATTTCGCGGGGGTTTCCATAGCGAGTCGAGTGTTTGCGGCCCTTGGTCTCCCGGCACTCTTTGTAAGATTGAGGGAGGGGAAGTTTTTTACAATGATTTCTTTAAAAAATACGTAGACCTTTGTGATAGTAGTACAAGAAGAAATAAATAAAAGACGCGTCAGCTGTACTACTTCTTCTTCTTCTTCTTCTTCTTCTTCTTTTTCTTCTTCTTCTTCTTCTTCTTCTTCTTCTTCTTCTTCTTCTTCTTCTTCTT
>NW_004798704.1:60564-64386 GCF_000002075.1 Aplysia californica | reverse complement strand
TTTTTCTTCTCTAAAATGTTTTCCTTTCACACCCTTTAATTTATTGTTTTCTGCTGTCGTTGTCATTAAGCGCCCGATTGTCTTGTAAAAGCTCTCGCTTCGTTTACGCAGTGTCAGAATAACATAAACAAAGAGGAGCCAGCCTGACGTTGGCTGTCCTGGCAAGAGCAAGAACACGCGGAACTTGGCTTGATTTCTCTGATTTTTAGTTTCAACTTACAGGGTCCCCACCAGGTCGGGAAATCGGGAAAAAGTCGGGAATTTTGAGGTGAGTTGGGAAAAAGTCGGGAATTTTGTGATGGGTCGGTAAGTCGGGAAAGGATAGGGCCTGTGTAATATTAGTAGTGTAGCTGTCTAGACAGTATGGTTGATGAATCATGAAGAGGAAACGTAATTGAACCACTATGGCGGAAGTGTATGTGTGACACCGAAGCTCGATCGGGAATAATCAAGATCTGCTTTCGCTTTCGTTACCAACTAGAAATTTTCCGGTAATGGTCTGATAGATAACGCAACATTTGTAACATGCAGGTTGTGCATTACGGACGCTGTGTGGCCTTGAAAATGAATCAATATTAAAAGTTTGTCCTCTGCTGTCACTTGTGAAAAAAAAAAGAAAAGAAAGTTCTACAAGCGTCTGTCAGGTTCGCCCTCGTGACCGCTCAATGAACCTGTGAGAACCGGCGGTCTGAGCGCTGTGAAGTACATGTATAGGACTCCAGAATGGGGGTCTAAAGACTACGTTAGAGGCATAGATGGTTAGAGGTCAAAAACTAAACTTGGAAGCAAATTTTTAGTATATTTAGAATTTTGATAACTACCGTAAGAGCTCTCGGCAAAGCGCGCGTTGGTGCAGGCCTTGTGTGGAATCGGGACCCGTCATGCCTTGTTATTGAACTAAAGTGTTCGCGTTTCATTGGATGGGGTGACTGTAATTTATATCTTGATCTAGATTCTAGATCTATATTTTATCTTTCTGTTCAAGATTGGCAGAATTTCAGTGTCACTGCATCTTGCCCTCCCTCAGTTCTTACACCTCTCACACTGAATAGGTCTACTTGAGCCATTCTAGTTATTACTAATATTACTCTACTTTGAGTCTGAGCAATAGTTTTCGTCTTCACGTTTATTATATGAACCATGACACCCAGACTGGTTATTGACAGTCGATATTCTGCTTCTAAGTCTTTTTTCAGGCTCAAAACAGGGTTCCTTTTTATAAAGGGCCTATAGTTTATGTAGGCTAATATGATGAGGGGAAAATATAAATACATGTTAGTAAGAACAGACTGAAATACCAAAGTCACACAAGATCTCAGTGCCACACTGACATGTTGACTGGATATAATGTACCAACATGTGTGTGTGTGTGTGTGTGTGTGTGTGTGTGTGTGTGTGTGTGTGTGTGTGTGTGTGTGTGTGTATTTCCTTTTTTTTTTTATAAATGGAGCATGCCTGTCATTGTTATGTATGTAACATGCCCCTGGAAAATGGTGGAGCCCCCCCCCCCCCCCCCCCCCCCCCCCACGGGAAAATGGAGAAGCTGGGAAGCTGTCACCCAGTATTATAATCATCTATTGTTTGAATGAAGACTATACTACAAAATGTACATTTGCATTCATTTAAAGACATTTTGACTTTTTATCATTGATAGATGGCCTTTTTGGGGGATGATTCGTGACGCGCAGCAGCCTGATTTTTTCCTCAAATCGAGGTCTTGAAAAAAATGTCCAATATTTGGTGGGGACCCTGAACTTACCATCTTCCTTGGGTGACAATGGTCACATGTTTTTGCGATTATTAATAAACAAAGACGTAAACTTCATAAGTGGGTTGTTGGCTGGTGCTCTGGTGTGGCTTGCTCCTTCTTTCCTATAAAAAATATATCGTCTCTCCTTCTTTTTTGTGTTTGTTAATCTCTTGTAACACCTCTATTCTTTGGCATTTATATGACCTTATTGTGTTGCAAGTGCCGTAAAACTCTTACTAAAACTAAAAACTGTATTAAAAGACAAAGAATTTTATTTTAAAAATCCTCCTCTTGGTCGGTACAAAATGCCGATTTTCTGTTGTTGTTGTTGTTTTGTTGTTGTTGTTTTTTTTGGGGGGGGGGGGTTGGGGGGGAGAGGTTGGTGTTGGCGCTGTAAACTTTAATTGAAGCACAACAATTTTATTCTTCTAACACGACCTACTTTTTAGACTACTTGGTATTACTCACGTGAAAGAACAAGCGTAAAGGCTCAAAAGTAAAGATTGTTTTACCTAATCAAAAAGTGGTACCTTTCTTTTGATCGTCTGTGTATTATGGAGGTCCCGCCTCTTAAATATCCTTACACAGTGTTGCAAGGTTTGTGAATCCTATACAGTTTTGCACATTTTCGTTTTATTTTGATCTAAGATTTCCCGTATGCCTTGCTCGGAAAAGGGAATGCTAGGACGTTTCTTGTTTGGGCACCTATAGGCGGTGGACTGATAGTCGCTGAAATTCTACAACACGCCACGTTGACAATAAGCCATGCGTTGGCGCTGATTTGGTTTCAAGATCATTTTCTCTGCTATGGAGTTAATCATAAAGGCAGCAACCCCCCTCAGCGTTCGCCGTAGTAATAAATATGATCTTTGTTCATTTCTCTATGAAGTAATACGTTCAAGAAATCGTGACACATGCTGCCAATATTGTATTGTCAATAACGTGAGATTTTGTTTCTACCGTTTGTATAAAACACGTTCTTAAGTTCTCCTCGGTACTAATAAAAATGTATTAATCCTCGGTTGTCTCTGGTTGCTTGTGCCCCCCCCCCCCCCTCTTATTTTTGTTTAGCTTATAAAAGCAAACAGTAAGTTGTATACGGAAGACTGGTTAAGAATAATCACCTTTTCACATAATATACACCTGCGCTTCTTGCCGCCACAAGCCGACTTCAAACCACCATGGGGATGATTTTTAAAGTTTGGTGGGTGGTAGGGATCAACCGGGTGTTGGTAAGTATTGCGCAGTGCCCCAAATATTGTTTAATGGGCGCTTGGAAATTATGCAGGTGGGCGGTACGGAATTTTTAGCTACTTGAATTAAAGGTGACAAAAGCTGGGACTGGCTCTAAAAAGTCGTTGGTGTAAACAGCAGTTCAAGAAAACGAGAGGAGCACGCCGTTTTGTTTGTTTGTTTGTTTGTTTGTTTGTTTTTCTACAGTCAGTCTATACCTGGAGGTAAAAGCCATCCATCTGAAAATTAAGATTTTATTTTTTTTTAAATATTTTTTTCCTTTAAATTAAGTGTTTTACGGCGCTTGCAACTGCGTGAGGTCATAGTATGTGCACGTGGGACACACTAAACTTTTTCAGTTCGTAGGAGATTTTGAATTCTGTACGTGTGGCGGCAGAAGCCAACTCTTATCATTTTTAGACCACCAAGGGATCTTTAACGTGCACGACTTGCACACGGGCCCTCCGAGATTTTTCGCCCTTGTCCGAGAAGGCTAGGTGTAGATCTTTCTTACCAGAAGATCGGGGTGTGGCTGAAAGACAGTAAGAAGGAGCCAAGGAGTAGCAGTAGAAAGGCTGCAGAAAGAGTCAGGAGCCCAGAGGAGGGGGGCAAAGGAGGTAAAGGGGTGGGGGCAGAAAGCGGAGACGAAAGCAGACGACAGAACATTGCAAGAGAACAGGAAAGGAGATAAAAGGAGACAATTTTAGAGAAGAAAATGTTTCGGTCGCTGCCCGGATTCGAACACGGGACCTTTGAATGAGAGGCCAACACCTTAACCTCTAGGCCACGAGAGCCCCCTAAATAACTTTCGATTCTCCCTAAGACTAAGACGATATCTC
>NW_004798704.1:53689-59165 GCF_000002075.1 Aplysia californica | reverse complement strand
CCGCCCGGCAATGCTACTGACTGATTTTGTTTTTAAGGCCATTCCCAATGGACTGATTTATCAATGTCATGCAGTGGGTGGTTGGTGGGTGCCGTGGTGTGGTTTGCTCCTTCTTTCCTACCAAACATCTATCGTCCTTATCTCCCCTTCTTCTTTGTTTATGTTTGTTGCTCTCTTGTAACACCTCTAATCTTCTGGCGCTCATATGACCTTATGCAGTTGTGAGCGCCGTAAAACTTCTACTACAACTAAAATGTGTCATGCTCATACTGTTAGAACAACATAGGGGGGGCTGCTGCTTTCTCTGCCCTCATCCTCACTATCGTCAGTTTCCCTCGACTTCTTTTGTATGTTTGTGAACAGCTATTTCCGGGGTGCCTTGACGGTCGAAGCAAACTTTGTGCTGTTGAGGCTAGAGAGATATGAGCAGAGTGAGCCTGATTTTTCGTTTGGACTTCTCTGTTGACATCCACCCCTTGGCCCTCATTTGACCTTATTCAGTTGCTAGCTCCCTAAAAACCTTACCAAAACCAAACTAAACTAACTTTGTTTCTTTGATCCTCCAGATGGCAGTTTACGCCTGGAGCCCAACACTTGGAACTCGAGGCCGGCAAAGGTAGTGTACTATAACTAATAATTTAGCAATGACAATGACAAATTAAATTTTCATCCAAATTGCTTAAATATGGGTTTTAATGAAAATAGAGTAAATTCTAAGAACTATGGTTTTTTAATTTAAAAAATTCATTGATAAATAAAAAAGTTATTGGGATTTTTGTTTGCAAAATGTTGGAGGACCTTCATATAGGAAAATATCGCCAAAATGTGGGACATGTTTTGGTGTATTTTGAGGAAAATGTCTAACACATATAGTGCTGTGGGGTTACCCTTGGATCTGGACACATTAGCAAAACATATTTTGTCCAGAAATGCGTATTACATTTTCAACCACATTTTATTCAATTGGTGCTATGTATTTGTCCTGACTGTGGGGGCAATCTGTACCATGCTTTTAAATATATATATATTTTAAATACTCACTGCTACATCCACGTGGTGTATATTCATACATACACAAACACATGCACACATACAAACAGAAAAGGAAGAATACATCTCGCTCAGCTGTTTAAAATCAATGTTCACTTATCTTTCTGAAAATGTCAGTGGGTGGTTGGTGAGAGCTCTGGTGGGGTTTACTCCTTCTTTTCTTTCAAACATCTATTGTCCTTCTTTTTTGTCTTTGTTACTCTCTTGTAACACCTCTCACTCTTATCTTCGGCACTTATGTGACCGTATTGTTTTGAAAATTCCGTAAAACACTTACTAAAAGAAATGACAATGTGTCAGTGTACTCCTCGGCTACTTGACCTAATGAGATGTGATGTCTGTCGCACACTAATGCCTGTCTGGCACACCCCCCCCCGGGCAATGCCTTTGACTGAAGTGTCTTTAGGCCGTTCCCAAAGGAAAGGAGGGAGATTTACATGTTGGTATGCACAGTAGAATTGTAAATGGGCTGACTTATCAATGTCATGCTCATATTGTGCCGGTACAAATGGGGGAACTGCTGCTTTTTCTTTCCTCATCCTTACTATCGTCATTTTTCTTCTACTTCTTATGTTTGTCACTCTCTTTTGAACTGCTATTTTAGGGGTGCCTTGATAGTCAAAGTACACTTTGTGCTGTTGAGGCTAGAGAGGTAAGCAGAGAAAGCCTGATTCCCCGTTTGGACTTCTCTGTTGACGTCCACCCCAAGGCGCTCATATGACCTTATGCAGTTGCGAGTGCCGTAAAAACCTTACTAACAAAAATATTAAAAAAATTTTCTTACTCCCCCCCTTCCCCCACCAGATGATTGATCACCTGTATGAGACAGACCCTGAGCTGAAGGCTGTCCATGATCGTATGGTCGCAGAGGCAGAGAGCCTGTCTCCAGATGTCACAATTGTCACGGCCTATTACAACTTGGGCAAGCTCAACAAAGGAGGGATGTTTGGGAGCTACACCCCTGATCGTTACAAGCGATGGATGTCTGTGTTTGGACGAATTGACAACCCATTAATAGTGTTCACAGATTCGCCAGATATCATTGATATTTTCACTTCTTTGCGAGCTGGTTTCCCTGATGAAAAGACAAAGATTGTCCCGTTGAACAGGACGAAGTTGTGGTCTTTTTCTTTAGCTCCAGAAATAAAGAAAGTCTATTCTCAGCCAGGTTATCCAAAGTACGACCCGAACACCGTGAATGAGAACTACTCTTGTGTGATGCATGCCAAATTTGAGCTGGTCAATAAAGTTATCAAGGAGAAAATGTTCAACACTAAATACATCACCTGGTTAGACATCGGCCTGTTTCGAGCCGTTATTTCAGAGAAGCATAAGTTCCCAATCTCTGTCCCCGCAGACTTTGACGAGAACAAAATCGCCTACAGTCAACAAAAGAGTTTCCAGTCGCACCTGACACCGTTCCAGATCATTCTCGAGGACCGCATATGGGTGGGAGGAGCCATGTTTCTGGGTCGCCCGGAAGTTCTGTTTGTCTACACGCAGGACTACATGCGCTCGGTGGAGCAGCTCCTCAGCCTGAACATGATGAGCACGGATCAGCAGGTCATTTACATCATGTACCAGCCCGGCTTCGCCTACACCCCGCGTGTGGAGATTCAGACCTACACCACGCACTCCTCTGACGACTGGTTCTACTTGGGCTATGCCATCAAGGAGATGTGGGAGATGCGTATTCGTAGAACTGTCTCCGTCCTCAAGTTCATGCAGACTCTGTTGTGACGTTGGGAGTAGCTGATCTATGAACCTTTGAGCTGGGCAGAGGGTACAGCAAGCTAACATGAATGTTTATGTATTGTAGCTTTTGGGGGGGGGGGGGATTGTAAGAAGCTAAGCTAATAAGTACAGCACTTTAGTCATCAGTGCTTTATGCGTCTCCAAACCACTGAAATGGCAGTGTCCTTAGATTGATATGGTACCGGTAGATATCTTTTTTGATAGGCTACTTTTCAGTATTATGTTGGCTCCAATTGCACCTGGTTTTCTTTTCTGCTACTGGAGATTTTAAAATAGTTTTCTGTGTGTTGATACAGCCTCTGCGAAAGGTTTCAGTGACTTTCTGGAATGTTTTGTTTATGCCATGTGGTCTGACATAACCTGTTACATCTTGGATGGCCTTGATACTGAGCCAGGTTAAATATAGATCAAAATCAATATCTGAATCTTTGAAATTTTCCTCTGGATGTGGTTACAGAATGAACCATGGACCGGTCTATTGCATTTCAGTGACTGTCATTTAAGGTCATAATATCCTGAAACTGATGTCATCTTTTTCATTTTTGTCTCTTCTGTAAATTGTTACACTGAGCTTAGGATTTCTCTAAATTGTTACACTGAGCTTAGGATTTCTGCTCTTGTAATACCTTTTATTCTCACTTTGACTAGTAGTTTTTTTTTTCAGTAATATTTGAGAGTCTGTGTGGTAGCCTGGTTGTTCAGGTTTCCATAGCAGTTTCTTTTGCTGATGTTCCATGGGGTGTTTCTTTGAAGTCATTGTCTCTCTGTACTTTCCCTGTCCTTGTGCTGTTTTGCCTGTGATGTGGTTTTCCAAAGTGCCACAGTTGCCCAACAAGAAGCCAGCGATTGATTCCGGGCTTTTGTTGTGCTTGCAGTTTGTTATGTTGTTCTTATTAATGAAAAGGAAGGTCTGATTTCTCATGTCTTCATTTCTATATTCAATCAAATCATTCTTCCCATTAGCCGCCAACAGAATCATGTATTTGATTGTTTAATGTTTATGTAGTAAACAAAGCTTTTGTTTTAATAGTTTCTCACTCGTATACTGTCAAACAACATCTTCTACTGTCAAACAACGTCTTCTTCTTTGCAAAGAATACTTTTGATCTATTTATTGTGTTTTTTTAAAACTTGGCTTTTAAAAATATTTTGTTATCTTTCACTCATGCATGAACATGTTTTGGATCATGTTTGGTTTATTAGGTAAAGAATCTTCTCCGACAAGGTGTTTCTCTGATGCCTGTCACTCTATTTATTATGGTGCCTTGCATGTCTTTGTTTCCTCTTCCTTAGGGCAGGGGTCACCAGACTTTTACTTTTGCCTGCGGGCAGGATCAGTCTGGCTCGGTCAGTTCGTCTGGCCCACGTGGGTGGTTGACGGGTGCTCTGGTGTGGTTTGCTCCTTCTTTCCTATCAAACAACTATTCTCATCTCCCCTCCTTCTTTTTTGTGTTTTGTTACTCTCTTGTAACACCTCTAATCTTCAGCACTTATATGACCTAATTGTGTTGCAAGTGCTGTAAAACACTTACTAAAACTAGAACGTCTGGCCCACCATCATGCTTCCGTATCGGGAAAAAACTTCAAAGATGTGTTTGTGGCATACTCAGGGTTCAGAACTGATTCCATTGAACTACGTAGTGCAAATTAAATGCACTATTGTAGACTTCGTAACGTCTAGCTAATATTTCACACTCTTGCTGGGCTTTGATGTGACAGATCTTCCATTTAAAACGTTTCCTACCACAAATGGGGATCTCCTATTCGTTCAAGGTCGCCTGCCCATGGTGATTTCACAGAGTAAATGTTTCTTATCCATATTTTTTCGTGTGTTATGTTCATTTATATGTATTGATAAATCAATAGGTCGTTTATTTATTTTTATTTGTAGTATTCAGTGTATTATTGAATCAAACGATTGTCGGGCCCTCATTCAACATTCTCTCACTTTCCCAAAATTTTGGTAATCCCTGCCATAGAGAAACAAAGTTTTCTGGATGGTATGTCCTTTTCATTTAAGGATTGTGTCTTTGTGTCTCTGTAGATGCGTTTGACGCTGTGAAATGTTGTTCTGTTTCCTCTTTGCCATCTTTGCTGTCAGTACATTCCAAGAATCCTCTGCCTTAGTCTGATTATTTTCCTTCTCCTGAGACTCAATATTACTCAGAGCTGAAGTTCTTTAGCTTTTTTCTTATTGCAAATTATTGATATTCCAATATGCAGTGTATATATATAGTCCTTAGATTGATATGGTACCGGTAGATATCTTTTTTGATAGGCTACTTTTCAGTATTATGTTGGCTCCAATTGCACCTGGTTTTCTTTTCTGCTACTGGAGATTTTAAAATAGTTTTCTGTGTGTTGATACAGCCTCTGCGAAAGGTTTCAGTGACTTTCTGGAATGTTTTGTTTATGCCATGTGGTCTGACATAACCTGTTACATCTTGGATGGCCTTGATACTGAGCCAGGTTAAATATAGATCAAAATCAATATCTGAATCTTTGAAATTTTCCTCTGGATGTGGTTACAGAATGAACCATGGACCGGTCTATTGCATTTCAGTGACTGTCATTTAAGGTCATAATATCCTGAAACTGATGTCATCTTTTTCATTTTTGTCTCTTCTGTAAATTGTTACACTGAGCTTAGGATTTCTCTAAATTGTTACAC
>NW_004798704.1:30608-53589 GCF_000002075.1 Aplysia californica | reverse complement strand
TAATATATATGAATGAAGTGTGATATGCTTGCTATTTCTCCAAATGCATGTCAAGAAGAATCTCACCCAATATCTAGTATGTTAAATACCGGTACTGTGATCTAATGTGGTATTGTGAGTGTCTTCTACTGACCATTAGTGTACATTGAACAAATTGTCCTGTGTCATACTTGTGTCTTTGAGCATCAGAAGGGGACAAAGTCAGACTTGTGAGTATTTGAGTCGGTTCTGGTCTGCTACAAGAGGTCGTTTTTTATTTGGGTTTTTTGGGTTGTTTTTTTTTCTTTGGTGGGGGGGGGGGGGTAAGAATTGAATTGAGAAGAATTGTGAAACAATAGCCATGGAATTGCGACGGGTTCTCGGTTGTCATATGTGAAGCAGCTTGGTGGGATCAGGCTCTCGTCAAAATAATCAAAGTGAAGAAACTTGCAATTTTCCGCAGGTTTGTGAATTTTTATCAAATTTTTGTTTTTTGGCTCAACACCTTTCATGCCCTTTTTCTGTGTGAATTTTTCTGAAAAACGTTGATTAAAGGCACAAAAAATGTAAATGTTCAGTTACCACGGAATCTTAAGCTAAGGAAATAAATTATCTTTGGCGGCCATTTTCTCACTAACTTTACCTCTGAAAACAGGTGACCCCTACCTCCTTCATTTGCATATATCTCGACTTGTATTCAAAACAAATGGATATTTTTTTCATCCAAATAAAAGCAAGTGAACAGGGCTTTAAGATGATACTAATAACTCCACATTCCCAAAAATTGAGAGCGCCTGATTCCACCACGATGCCTCACATATTTTGTTAGGTTTGCCTGGATAGTGAAGATAAAAGGGGCAATTTTTTAAATTGTTGCCGGGCGTTCAAGACATAACTCTCCTTCTCCGTTTTTAGGCATGCTTTGAATGGGTAAAGTCGAACTAAGTAGTTGAAGTTGCTGTGTTTAATCAAGTCTCGCTGGATGCTCCTTAAGCTGTGTTTGCAAGTCACTGTGGGACGTTGTACTGTGGGCTTGCTGGAAGAGTGACAGCTTTTGTATGTTTTCCATTGCTGGAAGAGTGACACATTTTGTATGTTTTCCATTGCTGGAAGAGTGACACATTTTGTATGTTTTCCATTGCTGGAAGAGTGACAGCTTTTGTATGTTTTCCATTGCTGGAAGAGTGACACATTTTGTATGTTTTCCATTGCTGGAAGAGTGACAGCTTTTGTATGTTTTCCATTGCTGGAAGAGTGACACATTTTGTATGTTTTCCATTGCTGGAAGAGTGACACATTTTGTATGTTTTCCATTGCTGGAAGAGTGACACATTTTGTATGTTTTCCATTGCTGGAAGAGTGACACATTTTGTATGTTTTCCATTGCTGGAAGAGTGACACATTTTGTATGTTTTCCATTGCTGGAAGAGTGACACATTTTGTATGTTTTCCATTGCTGGAAGAGTGACACATTTTGTATGTTTTCCATTGCTGGAAGAGTGACACATTTTGTATGTTTTCCATTGCTGGAAGAGTGACACATTTTGTATGTTTTCCATTGCTGGAAGAGTGACACATTTTGTATGTTTTCCATTGCTGGAAGAGTGACACATTTTGTATGTTTTCCATTGCTGGAAGAGTGACACATTTTGTATGTTTTCCATTGCTGGAAGAGTGACACATTTTGTATGTTTTCCATTGCTGGAAGAGTGACACATTTTGTATGTTTTCCATTGCTGGAAGAGTGACACATTTTGTATGTTTTCCATTGCTGGAAGAGTGACAGCTTTTGTATGTTTTCCATTGCTGGAAGAGTGACACATTTTGTATGTTTTCCATTGCTGGAAGAGTGACACATTTTGTATGTTTTCCATTCCTTGAGCTGAGACTAATGGCAGTCTGAAGTGTCAAAACTACTTGGGAATTTTTGTTTCAATCCAGCTCTGAACAGGCGACGGTTTCAATATATAATGTGATCTTAGTAGTTTCACCTGAGATTCTGGTTCTGAGGAGAAGGAGAAATGCTTGTTCTGTATGTGACTGAATCAGTTGCTCCACATTTGTGTGCAGTGTCTTGTTGAAGGAAAAAAAAAAGTTTTACTATTCTTGGGAAAGTTATATAGGAGTAGTTTAGCAGCCATCTAAGTGCAGGACCTTTTCTTTGCCGTGACCTTAAGGAGTGGGGCTTAGGCATGTCTCCGTGATATTACGATAAACTGATTGTACTTGACAGTGTAGTTCTTTCAAGTTTTTCCATCTGGTCTTGTATACCTAACTGCTTAATTAACCACACGTCATTCCGGTTGGAATTGTTGGTATTGTGTGTGGGGGGGGGGGGGTCAAGTAATTTGACAACAGGGAGGTGCACAAAGCAGGACATTTGATAGATTATTCTAGATTAATGGATACTAGATACAAATTTTGTTTGTATCCTGTGGGGATTTATTGGCAGACCGTCATTTTTTGTGTGAACTTGCAGTCAGTGCAGATTGTTTGTACGAAGAAGGACCTTCTATCCACATGTTTGATCTTTTTGTACACAGTCAGAGAAAGTAATGGCAATTTGTCTACGATTTTGAAATAGATTTCAGAAGGCGGAACACAACACGGGTAAGTTTTTCTATTTATTGATCTGTAAGATAAAAGCTGCAAGGGACTTCAGGCAGCTGTGCATAACAAAGTGAGCGAAAACATTATATATATATATATATTATATCATCGGCCACATGATACAATGTCACAACCCAAAGATTTAGACAAATTTTCTTTTCCAGTATCTTAATCTGTGGTATCGGTTGCATGTGCTCGAGAAAGTTTTGGTCGAAATTCGAATTCTAAGTGTTGAAAAAAGCAAAGAAACACAATGTGCCATGCCTGCAGGCCGTCACATTACCTGTGCTCCAAGATCACCAGCTACACTGTGCTGGGCAGCATAGATGAGCATTTTATGACCTCCCGCACGGCCGCGCGATCTAGTGGCGGGTCCACCTGAAGGTGCTTTCCCGGACAAAAGTCTGCATCAAGGAGACATTTACGTTTTCTCTTACATGTGCCAAAAATATGTTCACATTTGGGTCAGGTGATATAGACAAAGGGCTAATAATTTATTGCACTGTTAAGACTTCTGAAGGGGATCCAATCGCGATGCTGAACGGGAGAGGTTGAAGTTATGATGGGCTTGTACATAATTTCTTCATAGTCTTAGGTTGTTGTTTTTTTGTAATTTTCGCCTTCGTAATTGTAGTGTCACATTTATTGATCACCCATACACATCACACACAAACACACACAAATACACACTCTCACGTGCACACAATCAAATATAATTATTTCAAACTACTTTTTATAAATAATGCTCTTTGGTGTCAAAAAAAGCATGGGCCACGGCTGGAATGACTGATTTCAAAGCTGCAGTGCGTGAGAGCTTAGCACATTGTATCAGAGGGCAAAAGGATTCGCACATTGTGCCTAGTCTATTATCTCATTATGAATACACCTTTTTACAAAATGACTTGTCTCTACAAGTCAATAAAGCCTTTCTCTTCTTTTATTATCAGTTTCCAAGTGTACGTGTAATTTTTTATGAAATGAAACTGTTTTTTTCTCTCTCCTGAAAAATTTTGGTTTCAGGGCTTGGTGTGACATTGCATCATGTGGCTGATGATATATATTTAATATATATCTTCAAAAGCTCTGCCGATATATATATATATATATATATATATATATATATATATATATCTTCAAAAGCTCTGAAGATATATATATATATATATATATCTTCAAAAGCTCAGACGATATAAATAAATGTATCTTTAAAAGCTCAGAAATGTGCCTTGTGGTCCTGAACACTTTAACAGCGTTGTCTAGCGATGTAGTCTTGTGATAAATATCCCTTGTTTTATATCATGCTAAGATCTTTGACCGTTCCCAAATTGTCAGTGAGTAAAAATCCATCGAGGCAACAGTGACTCCGTTTTATTGCCATATATATATATATATATATATATATATATATATATATATATTATATAAGATGTTCGGTTATAAGAATTTTATTTTCCCCTTTTTTGTATGTGTGTGTGTATATGTGTGGTTTTCCACTTTTCCCCAAGTGTACCGTGTACGTAGTAAGTTTTTGTCTGATTCAAGCACATGTTTTGTTTTATATCACCTTGTGCTTGTACAGAAATAGATCTGAAGTGGGTGGGTGGTTGGCGGGTGCTCTGGTATGGTCTGCTTCTTCTTTCCTATCAAACTTCTACTGTCTTTATCTCCCCTCCTTTTTTTGTGTGTTTGTTACTCTCTTGTAACACCTCTGATCTTCGGCACTAATATGGCCTTATTGTGTTGCAAGTGCCGTAAAACACTTTCAAAACTAAATGATCCCAAGTGGTTTCAATTCAATGAGTGGAAATCAATTAATGTCGTGCCACAGTGTTGAAAGCAAAGCTGTGACCTTATTTAAAGTTGTTTTTTTTGTAAATGAAAAGGATAATAGTGGCATCATGTTGTACATTGGGAAGTTATCATGGTATTTACTGGAGGTTTTCCATTGGGAATCTGATCAAATCAAGGATTTGATGATGAATTTGTCATGTTTGAGGTGGGAAAATTGTGATCAGTTAAGTTGTACCATTTCAAACTGTAGTTGATCTGTTGATCTTTCCATGGATTAGTGGTGGGCGGTACCGGCGAAACCCTGTGTCGGTACTTTCTCGGCACGTGCCGAACCACCGGTACATGTACTAGGAGTGCACCAGGAGGTGACGTCACAGACTGCATCCCGCACCACCACGATCAGCTCCTCCGGCATATCTCCCCCCCACACACACACACAAGTCAGAATTGGACGCGCAAACTGAGATGCAAAATCCCTTTGAAAAAAAAAGTATACACAGGACCAAAGTTTGCGGTTGCATGGAATAGGCAGGTGGTGAAGTAATACACAGAGTGAACTTGATTCTATTTTTATTTTTCATAAGCTGACTGGATTGCCTCATACTCCAAGTGCAGCCTTACATGTAGTAAGTTGGAGACTGGGGATCATGTCCATATGTTATTTCGAAAGGTTGTTTTTTTTCCACGTAAGCCTTGTATGTGATTTTGAATGAAGTGCAAGATAGTTGTGCATTGTGTTTATACCACACTTCCTTCAGAAGAGGTAGAAGTATTGTTTCTCGTGACATTCTCACTACAGATTAAAAATCATTATCTTAACCTTAACTTCAGTAGATATCATTTTGTGATTTTCACGAAAACGGAGATGCATCATCATGTTGAAAAGTCACATTAGCGACCTTTGTTATTATGCAGCTATTATATGGAGATGAACCTAATGCATCTTAGCAGCTTTCCAACTTTTTGTGAATAATACTTTTACACTACCAGATAATGTGAAAGATTCAGGAGTGTTTTTTTTTTTGTATATCACTAAAGATGATTCCTTTGACAGTAGTTGCATTTCTTTCATAGTCGGCGACTCACTAATGTTCATGTCTTACCTTTGATTTGGATGAGATTGGTAGCGTTTTGGTTTCCTGGCTCCATCGTATTGAAACAACAGTCGAAGACTCTTTGTATACCTTCTGTAGCTCTGTGCTGGGCGCTAGCATTGTCTTGTCTTTACATTAAACATCTTTATCCCGTTGATATTATTATGCATTTGAGTTTTTACAAACAGCATGCAATATTTAAACTTTACTACTAATTATTCGTTTGTGTCTTGTGACACTTCTGCAAACTGTGGTCACCTCGTGTGGGAGTGGATGCTGCAGTGTTTATTATTTAAAAGACAAGGAAAGAGAATTAGGGCAGCTGATATGAATTTGATATTTGTCAGAAGAAAAAAAGATCAACACCCTACATATGTATTATGTATACTTTTTTGTTTGAAGTTACTGACTACTTGTATATTTTTCCTAGACTTGTTTGAATCTCAGTGTCTTAGGATGGCAATCTTTAACTCCCTTGAACCTGGGTTATTTTTCACCCAACAATCGTTGCACCCTCACACTTTTGGGGTATATTGAAGCTTTGACCACAAAAAGACTGAAAACTGTCCTAATTTTTTTAATGCAACAAGAGAAAGAAAGAAATGCTTTCAAAGAAAAAGAAAACTGCAACTATTTTGTCCAAATAGTTTTTTAAAATGCTTATTTTGAAATGGCATTGTCTGGGGGTTACGCTGTTTTGTTTGTGCCCAATTTATAATAAAATCATCCATCGCAGTGCGGGGGTGACTGAATAACTCTGTTGCCGCTTAAAAAGTGTCGCACATAACTTCACCCAATTTTTTACGAAATGAAACAAGTGGGTCAACTGTTGACTCGCCGCTTGCTGTAGCTTGGAACTGAAAAACACTGGAGGTATCAATCAATAAAGCACATCCCCCAGGATTAGGCCACAAGGCCAGCGTGGTGTCCCATAAATACCCAGGAATAGGTTCAAGTGAGTTAAACATCCATCTGTTACCTCGGCCCTACTCTTTTGCCTGTCATATTTCTTTTTTCAACCCAAATGTCAAATGTTCATCGTTTACTATGAAACTGGTGCCTTCTGTCCTCCATATCAGATCAAAGTAAACTGTCAACTTGAAACACAGGAGTAAACTGTCAACTTGAAACACAGGAGTAAACTGTCAACTTGAAACACAGGGGTAAACTGTCAACTTGAAACACAGGAGTAAACTGTCAACTTGAAACACAGGAGTAAACTGTCAACTTGAAACACATGAGTAAACTGTCAACTTGAAACACAGGCATCATTGAGAGAGGCCACTGTGTAGCTGAGTGACATGGTACATTATACTTGTGTCTCTTGGAAGTTAACATGACAGGCATCATTGAGAGAGGCCACTGTGTAGCTGAGTGACATGGTACATTATACTTGTGTCTCTTGGAAGTTAACATGACAGGCAAGGCGAACAGAGCAGCCGCCTCTAGTTCCTCTCCCGGACGTTCTATTTCTCCTTCCTTTGTCAGATTGGGAACAGGGGATATATGGATTGTAGAGACTTGTTGTTCTTTTCTGTCATGTTGTGGCAGCATTCCATGGGTCTACTTGTCACTGTCATGTCTGTCCTTTCAATATAGATAATACGTTCAGTATTGATATTAGATAATTCTCTATTTACTGCAATTCCAATGTTGTTGCCTGGGAAAGTATATATGTTAATATTCTTGAATACCTTCTATCTCCTTTTTTTGTCTTTCAATCTTGGTCTTTGTGAACAGGACTCACATGAACTCTCTTCCATTTTCTTCTTCAAGTTTCGTGGAAAGAACCCTAAATGGGTTCAGGAGCTTCCAAATAAAGTGCACATATCTACTAGTACTGAATAATCTACAGAAAGAAAAAGACAAAACGTTTTTGAAAGCATAAAGTGCACATATCTACAGAAAGAAAAAGACAAAACGTTTTTGAAAGCATTCCATGTTTTCTTATAAATCAGGCTAGATCTAAAGCTGATTATTTTATGTCTACTTTAGTCATGCCGTTAACAAAGATGGCGATAAACAAAGGAAAACACTAAATCTGAGAATGGAATAGAGTTAAGTGGCTGGCTCATTTGTTTTCTCTTGTTTCCAAAAGTAATATTGTTTTCTGACCTTCACAAAGTTATGTTGTTATTCCTAAATAAAAATTTCTTTTTTTGTTATGTTTTCATGATGTGACTGTTGTGAGCACCTGTGAGAGAGAGAGAGAGAGAGCAGTTATTTAATTATTTGGTTTCTAGCGTGACAATTGTGACTTGTATTGTTAAGAGAATTACCTCATGACTCGCACTTGACATTTCCACATCTAGACAACATGCTTTTATAATGCTATAACCAAACAAACAAAAATTGAGTTATTTGTTTATGAGAATGAGAATTACCCAGCCAAAAGTTTCAGTTAAGATCAAAGATTTGCAGTATTCAAATTTCTTGGATGGCGATTGTGCCTCAGCTCAGTATGAACCTGACCAGTGTGGAGGAGTTTGAGGTTCAACTCCGAGAGAGTTCAAAGTTTTTTTGGTTGTTTTTTTTTGGTTTTTTTTTTGGGGGGGGGGGATGTTTCCTCTCCACCCAGTGTCTCAATCAGGGGATCATGTGCCCTACCTTCCAAATGATCTAGTCTGAATCCAGATGAAAACAAAACTGAGATAAAAACATTGATCTCTACTTTTGTGTCATAGTATATGTGTCAAAACATCATCTTTCTGGGAGCACAGCACAATGATGGGACTCGACCATTTGCTATTTATGTGTTTCAGCATTGAGTGCTACGAGCTCACGCCTTCCTCCATGGACGTTGGCATTTGCTGCGGTACTTGTAATACATGTAGTACAATGTAGTACTACTGACTGTTCTTTTCCATTTTTTTCATAATATTAAGTGCATTTTGGATTGTTTGAAATATATATATATTATGGAGATAATTATTTCATTTTTTTTCTTTCTCATGTATACCCTTGTGTGAGTGCAGAGTAATGTAACTGTATGGGTTGAACTTTTAAAACTTAAAAAAAATATTCACCTATTGAAGGATATTATTTGTGCAAATATTATTATTATTATTATTATTATATGGCAGTTTTTGTGATAAAAAGGATTTTGTACTCGGAACTTGTAAAAGCATGAATTCAGTTAGATATGAGGAGTGAAATGGCTCACTGTTAATCTAACTATTGCAAGAAACACTGAAAGACAATGATTTTAAAAAAATAGATAATCACACTCACAACGGGGGCTCTCGGAGCCTGGAGGTTAAGGTGTTCGCCTCTTCTTCAATAGGTCCCGGGTCCCAATCCGGATAGGGACAGAAATTTGTTGTCGCCTTCGATCACACAAAGTGCAAGCAGAGGCACAGCGAACTGGCATCTGTGCATGTCACGAATCTCTGTGCAACTAGAATCTAGTGTCTGTATGGGTTCTTTATCACAAAACAGATATAGTCTGAGGACTCTACGAGTCGGTTATCTTTCCCTGTAAATTGACTGTTCATCTCACAGCAAAAAGTACTGCTCAATGTGGTAAGATTTTGCTTTAGTTAATGTATTGCTCATGCAACTGAGAGAGAGTGAGCTCTAGATGTGAAGATATGAAAAAGGGGAGGGTTAGGGGGATTTCAAGACTGAACATGCAGTGCAATATTAGCGTTCATGTTCTTGAAAAGCTTGAGTAAATGGTTTATTGTACTGATGTACACTTTCCGTCCTATTATTTGAATTTTGAAGACTTTGACTTTTGATATTTATAAAATATTTATAAAACACTGTACATGGTCACTAATGATTCAGCTGTCACCAATGTATACCATGTAGTATTTCTTGGCTCTCTTCTACAGCTCTTGCTTTTTTGGGTTGTCTACCTCTTGCTTTCTATCTATGGTCTCACCTAGAACTTGCTCTGATAGATAGATATGCACCCAAGTGACTTTTTGGTAGCATTAAGGCCTGTTTTCTAGCCTAAAGTATGCACAGAACTGTCTTCAGCTTGACTCGGGTGTCTACTGCTTGATAGGTTTTCTCTAACTCAGTACATTTGGATGATAAGTTGGAACGTTTCATGAATTATCGAACAATCAACATAGAAAGGATGTCCGTGAAGGATCACCTCCAAAAACAAGTTCCCTGTCAGTGGTTTTGTATTCTAACTGTTTTTCATGGTCAGATAACGGCCACATTTTACCTTTTTTTCCTTGTGTGTATTTTGTCTGATTGTATAGACTAAGAAATTCCTTTGGATGGGGAATTTTTACAGATCTAATAAAAAAAAAATAAAAAAAAGACTGTTCTAGGATGTAGGTTTCCTTGTGTCTTCCTCCTGTGTCTCTCTATCAAGTTTCCAGTTCTAGCAAAAGATGAAGTTATAATATGTTTGCATACGGTATATTTCTTGTATGTTCTTTCTGCTGGTGTCTGTGGGGAAATGGGTGGGTAGTGGGTAGGCTCTTCACCATGCTCACAAAAGACATGAATTCAGTTTCGGTTGGAGAAGGTTGATTTCATCGAGTGTCTTGGTCTTTCTGCTGGGGCTGTTGATCCCACTGTGCCTAGTGCCTCCTAAGTTGGTCCTGACACAAGCCAGTTTGGAGCAAGTTTAATGATCTGAATATTATTACATGAAGATGTCTATATTTATGGAAAATTTTGAATTTTTGATGACCGTTTTTATGTTAGAGTTGGTAACAATAACATGTCTTAGACATTTTGACTTTTGAATCCGTTGCTAATCTGTTGTTTCTATTTCATCTTTGGTGTAGTGAGTGAAGAAGTATGGTTCTTGGTGTCAAATACAGCCTTGGATTCTGTTTTGCTTTCTTCACTTCAAATTCCATAAAGCTCTTTCAGCAGATCTTTTTATCACATCTTTGAACACTTGTAAGTAAATATCTTTTGGGGAGCAGTTTTTCTTTAAAATAGCTTTATCAGATCTGTGTATGTCAGATTTGAAAGTCTTTGCTTTCCAATATTGCCTCTGTTTTATTAATTGTTGTAAATATTATGATCATATTGAAAACTTTGCATCCAGAACGCTGTGACAGGTCTTTCTGTTTGTCACTTGACACTGATCAAAAAAATTTGTAACACTACATGTATCTTTCCACTTTGTGAACGAAAGTACCCTCGGAGTCTGTTTTTGAGAGATTTAAACATATGCAATAAAAGATCTATTTATAGGTATCTTCAACTGTTTATATCTGTGACAATCGTTAGAATCAGGACAAAAAGCATTGTACAAACTGTATGTTATTGTAAAAACATACTTCCAACAATGAGAACTTCTCTCTCTTGTATTCTTTTTTCTTTTTTTTTGACTAATTCTTTCAATGTTTTACCCTATGTTTTCAATGGATACTAATAATTTAAAAAATCCGAATCTATTCACTACATATGATCTCCAATGCATGCCATATTATACTTTTATGAATATGAACTATGAACAGTGTAGAACAACTGAAACCTAATTTGAAATGGGTGGAAGAAAAATAGAATTCTATGGGCTTCTTATGAGCAGCTATAGTAAACTGAACTTTTACCTCACACATATATTATATATATATATATATATTTATATATGTGCTTTCACATTTTGGTTAGTGGAAGTCATGGGGTTGGGGGGGGGGGGGGGTGTGTGTGGAAGCGATATTATGGTATTAGTTTTTTTATAATAGTAATAGTATTAATAGGCACATCCAAGATCTTTTTGTGATGGAGTGTGCACAAGGTGAAGCTTTCTAATTGATATGTAGCCTACTGTGTGAACTTTGAACTTGGGTCCTTGCTTGTACTTGTTCAGTCAAGACAGTGAGGCTTTTACAAGGCGAGGGATGGAAGAGTAGCCATGCCTCGCTTTTTTCCCATTTTTTCTGATCTGATTTTAGTTTGTTGCCTTTTTTTGTAAGTGATTTTGTTGAATAGAACGTAACGTTTAATTCTTGCTTCTTGCATGCACCTTGGAATTTATGAAACGTGCTGAAGGATGGATCAAAATCAAAACAAAAAGTAACAGAATATTTTTAAAAATTTAGCTTTTATTGCTATGGACCGGAAATTTTCAGAGTCCCTCGAAATATTCTCCTCGACTTTGTATGCAGGATTCCAGCCTCCACAGCCACTTGTGGAAGACCCACCAGCTTGTGGTCTGCTTCACAGCTTTTGCCGGGTCCAGAATATGTTGCAATTTCCATCCAGCAAGCTTATGTTTCAGAAAAGGAAATAACCAGAAGTTTTTCTCCATTGCTTTCTGGTCCATCCTCTCATTATGTTGCTGCTTTTTCTATTGTAATCATAAGTTTTTCTCCATTGCTTTCTGGTCCGTCCTCTTATTATGTTGTGGCACTGCTTTTTCTATTGTAATCATAAGTGCATAAAAATGTCATCACAGTATTTGTTTCTTTGAGATTAATACCAAATGTTGAAAGCCCTCCAGATATTATCTTTCTGTTTTCTCTATTTTTATTTTTTTATTTATCTTTATTATTCATGTTGTGTTTTCACAGGAATCGCCAATAATGAGGATGTGGAGTTTGTTACGATTTTTTTGCTTTGCATATTTTGTAGAATTTGTGGAAAGTGATATTGTGTAGTTCTAGTTGCCGCTACATCAAAGCTCATGTACTTGGATATATCAAGGGTTTCTTGACAATACACATTACCGTATGTCCATTTTTGGGAGAAATTGAAATTTTGGGGGTTTTGAAAATCCATATTTTCAATACACTCCTGTCTGTTTTCTGTATCATTTGAAAAATCCATGAATCAATGTTTGGTTCTATTCAACATCAACAACTAAAGGTGACAGTAGTAATAATAAAACATGTAATAGTAATATATATCTATGGGTGATAGTGAAAGCCCGACAATCACATTATACTGATATCTTTACATGTGCATATATCGAATACCCGTCCACAGTTGTCCAGGATTATTTTCACGGAAAACACTAGTCTTTGACTTTGGCACTTTTTGCTGCTAAAATGATGGTAGCAAGTCAGGCTAGATGCCAGAAATGGAAATTAATGTCTCTCAGTTTGGTTCGAGGAGAATACTACATGTATGTATTCAGCCACATCGGGGCTGAGCTCAAAAATGAAGTTTGGGACTACGATAGGTTCCTTCACTCATGTGCTGAGCTTGCTTTACATGTTTCAACATGTCAGCTTTTCTTCCCCGTCCTCAAAATATTTTTTCGTGTTAGATCTATGGTCTAGATCATTCTAAGGGTGGTTTTATGAATGGGGATGAAAAGATACCAGATTTGTTTTAGACTAGACTCCATTGTGTGTTTTATCATGAAGCCCTTCTTTTTTGTTTCATTTTTAGAATTAATTTAAGTATTTTAAGTGTGGTTTTGTGTCACATCACATCACACACAGAGGATCTGTATGCATGCCACTCTGCCTTCTTGTGTGTCTGCCCCTTGATTGGGTTTTTATCATTGTTGTGTTTACTATGTTATTTTATATTTCTTTGGTTGATTAAAGAGTTTATTAAAAAAAAAAAAAAAAAAAAAACCCCAACCAAACAACGGTCTCTTGGCTGCTTTGTCTTTTGGCTATCTGTTTGAGTTTTTTTCTTTAAAAAATTCTTGATGTTCTATTTCAGTATTGGGCAAAACTGTAGCTGAAAACAGTTTATCAATACTATGTTTCTTATGACCTCATTAATAAAAAATGAACAGACCACCATCTGTGGGGTACAGCGGAGACCATTTATTACAGGCCCGGTTATGACAGGAACCCGGTA
Organism: Aplysia californica; assembly: GCF_000002075.1. NCBI lineage: Eukaryota > Metazoa > Mollusca > Gastropoda > Aplysiida > Aplysiidae > Aplysia > Aplysia californica. The sequence continues at coordinate 40,375 of NW_004798704.1, read as the reverse complement.
ATAACAGGAACCCGGTTATGACAGGAACCCGGTAATAACAGGAACCCGGTTATGACAGGAACCCGGTTATGACAGGAACCCGGTTATGACAGGAACCCGGTAATGACAGGAACCCGGTAATGACAGGAACCCGGTTATGACAGGAACCCGGTAATGACAGGAACTCGGTTATGACAGGAACCCGGTAATGACAGGAACTCGGTTATGACAGGAACCCGGTAATGACAGGAACCCGGTTATGACAGGAACCCGGTTATGACAGGAACTCGGTAATGACAGGAACCCGGTTATGACAGGAACTCGGTAATGACAGGAACCCGGTTATGACAGGAACCCGGTTATGACAGGAACCCGGTTATGACAGGAACCCCGCCGGTAATAACGGATTTTTTACATCCCCGTTTTTTTCCTACTCTTTGTCTCTATTAAAAGTTATGGGCAATAACAACAGGGCCTCATCGCAGCCCAACCGGTTATAGCAGGGACAAAGGCTCGTTACAATGTGTAAAAAAGAGAGAGAGAGAGATAAAGAAAGAGAGGGATATTAACGCAGTGATGGAGCAAGCCCACACAAGCCACGCCACTGCAAGCCCATGTAGCGGGTGAACCGAGAGAGGGCTGCGGTGTGCTGCAGACTTTGATCTAGCCCTAAGGCTAACTCCATGCACGTGTAATGTGTCATGTTCGTGGGTACTTGCGGCAAGGGAAACTCTACCCAGGAATATATGTATGGATTAGTCCCCAAACGCTTACTTCCTTTGCGTATCTGATATAACTGGGATCTATTGTTATAACAGGACTTTTGCTCTGGTCCCACCGTCCCTGTTATGTCAGGTTTCCACTGTATATTGTAACCTTCACCGGTGCACACAAAAGATTCGTTTTCAGAAGGGAAGTTCTTTTATGGGGTATTATTATATTTCTGTCTATGTTCTGGGATTCTATTTCTCATTCAGGCAGTGTCAAAGCAGCCTGCCCCTTCTTAAATGATTTTTCTCCTGCCAGAATAGTAAGAATAAAAAAAAACAACTTTAAATTTTACTTTATTGATCCCCGTGGGGTGATTTATTTCACCTAGTAAAGATCAAAACAACAAATGACACATCAATGTTGATTTATTGACAAAATAACCCTTTATTTTTTCCTTACAAGTCTTCCACACAAACTTATCTTATGAGATAAACAATCTCAATCCCAACCAGCACAAGATACATTCCATTCATGTATTCTCTCAACTCAAAAGGTCAAATGAGCAAAAAGTATGGCACATTCTTTTGTTTTAAGACACAATTCAGCATCTGTGAGAACAACTTGATACAAGCATACCTGAACAAAGAAGGCAGGAGTCAGAATAAGTCGTATGTACCTGCCGCATGCTGACCAAACATCTCTTTCTGATTCACAGCCATTCCGAGATATAGGAAGGCGTTTTCTCAGTAGTGTAACTATTTAAAAAAGGCGTTCCTCCGAAAGTTGAATTCGAATTTATTTTAAGAATGGTGAGGTTTCACTTTGGGTTTTTTTCATTCAAGTAAGGTAACTTGATAATATAAGGCTATCGATTTAGCAAATACAAATGTAAAATGTGAGGCCAAAAATGGAAAAAGGCGTTTTGTCAGCTTAGGGCAGATTGTCGGGGCTCATGAGCAAAGAGTCAAAAAAAGAGAAGTCACATTGCTATTCAAAGTAATGTGAACATTAAAATGAACCAGCCAACACCCGGTTACATTTTATATCAGCTGAGATGAGAACAAAGTGGTTTCACTTCAGGGGAAGTCTCGGTGTACCTCTGTGACTTGTGAGGCCACTCACTAATGTTTCCATCTCAATATAGCTGTCCCCTTCGTTTTATGCAAGGAAAATTCTGAAATTATGCAAACTGAGCCCAAAAATGTGAAATTATGCGATTCTGTTAATTTTAACAAAGAACAATAAAGGAAAATAATCAGAAATTATGCCAAAAATAATCAAATTTTGCTACATTACGCGGGGTGCATAAAACCACGGGGACAGATATAGTGTCATCATGGTGAAATCAGGCACTCGTCGAAATAATCAAATCAAAGAAGTCAGCATTTTTCTATTTGTTCTGCAATTTTTACAGAATTTTTTATTTTATGATCTTAAACTTTTTATGGTCATTCCTGTGTGGATTTTCCTGGAATTTGCTGATATTAGAAACACAAAAAAATCACGTAAATTTGAATTTTTGAAGAGCTCAAGCTATGGAAGTCACTAAACTTTGGCGATCATTTTCTTGTTAACTTTCCCTCTGAAACAAAGGGATACCAACTTCCTTCAATCAGAAATATTCAAAATAGATGGCTTTTTCAAAATCAAAAGCAAGACAAATAAACAGGCTTTATGATTATATAAATACCAATAGCTCCAAAAAAATTAATATGCTCCAAAATTGACGAGCGCCTGATTCCACCCTGTCATGACACAAACAGAAATGTGGCTCATTCTTTTTGTAAAGATACAAACAATAGAACATTTCTCTCAGGACGTTAGCCTTCGAGAAGCACTTGGAACAAACTACAAACACCATGTAATAGAGTTGTGGTATTTGCGCGGTGAGTAGTTTTTTGAGACTCACGTGGAGACCTCTAGACAACTGGGAGGATGAAATCAACAAGCTTACACAGAAATGAGGGGGCAGAGTGGTGTCGCTGACTCAAAATTAGCAATTTGGTGGCAAGATTACTGTAAGTCATTTATTTTAGTGATTCTGTGTATGCATCCAAAGAGAGGTTTTTAATATACTTTATATAGGGCCCAAAGAGAATTTTTTTTTCCCCTACTAGTACTAGGTCAAGAATTTTTGAAAAAATATTTTTGTTTGGTCGCTGGCCTGCAGAAGTGCCATGCAAAGTTTCGTGGGCATTGGTAAATTCCTCAAGGAGCTAAATTTTTTTCAACGAGATGAGACGAAAGTGAACAAGTTATAGACTTGACAGCCAAAATGTTCATGTAAGAAATTATATTATTGTATCATTGCCGTCATTCAACATTGTAATTGTAGTAAATTTTTTTTTAAAATGGAAATCGAGTAGGCCTATGTTGTAGAGTTTGATGAGTGCATCAATAGGTCCAAATCTCATTCTCTTCTCAAAATAGGTAGGCTACTGATTCGAAAAATCATTTTGTATTAACATGTCCCGTTCTGCTCAAAATAAATCAGCATAATGCTTCTGAAACCTTGTATTTTTCCATACATGACAATGACGAATGTCGAACTCACAAGATTTTCATACCCATTTTCTTTTCAGAAAGCCTAAGTAAAAGAATTATACACAAGTACAGACTGATGGATGTACAAAAACTCTAAAGTGGTTGAAAAACTGTTGAAATTGTCAAAACACCTCAAAATCACTATACTATTAAAAAGGTCTCTGATCTCATCGTCATTCATCTCAATAACTATAAGTAGACTAGACAGACTCTGGGATGGATCCTGAAGAGCAGAGATGGACATGTTCCGACTGCAGTGACCCCAACACAGTGGACAAGTAAGGACAAGTAAGTCATCTCAATAGCATCATCCCTGTCACAGAAGTCACCAAATTTTGGTCTGTGATCTCATCTGTTTCTTCGAGTGCAAGGCCACTACTCTCCCCTTCGTATCTCAAGCAACTTTGACGATCTGATTTTTTGGGTAAAATTTTCATCCTAATTATGTGAAGACATGAAATACAGTAAATTGTCACCTGAAGTTTTGCCTTTTCTCACTTAAGACAAAAAGCTTTTATCACTGTAAAGAAGGGTCAACAATAGAGTTTCTCTTCAGACTGCTCACTGGGCAGGGATCGCTGTCAGCCTTGACGGACTGATTGTTCTGCTTCTTTAGCAAGCACATCATAAAAATCTCAATAAAATCGATTCGCGACCTCAGTGCTTTCTTGTCATATCTCCATCTTTAATAACAGTGAAAACAGTTCAAATAACAAAGAGTGAGCTTAAGAAGAAGTCACATTTTCACTGTGAAAAAAATGGAGATACACAACAAGAAAGCTCTAGGGTCGCAAATTTCTGAGCCCACTTGCTGTGGAAACAATTGCCCAGACTGACATAAAGGAACAGTGGTGAAACCCAGTCTACCTATCATTCAAGACTTTCAGAAGAAAGATTTCATCTATATATAGATCTATATATGTCACGATGCAGTGGAATCAGGCACTCGTCAAGTTTTGGGCATGGAGTTATTGGTAACATAATAATAATAATAATAGATAGCATTTGTATAGCGCATATCCCCACTCAACAGCAGGCTCTATGCGCTTTACACTATATTATTACCCCAGCAGACCATAGAACACTCCAAAACGTTCTCAGCTTCCCGAGAAAGCATACAGTGCAAGCAGCTGATTAAGCGCTCAAACACTAACAAACTGACAAGATCTTTCGCTGTCTATAGCCGGGTACCCATTCCCACCTGGTTGAAGTGAGGAAAATTTGTGCAAAGTGCCTTTCCCAAGGACACAACGTCGGGCCCCTGACAGGATTCGAACCCACGACCTTACGGTTGCGAGTCCGAGAGCCTAACTACTAGGCCACCGACGCCACTTAAAGCTTAAAACATCTTAAAGCTTGTTCATTTGTTCTGCTTTCGATGAAAAAAAATACTCATCTATCTTAATTAGAAGTTGAGACTTTACCGAAGGAAGGAGGTGAGGTTCATTTGGTTTCAGAGGCAAAATTAGAGAGAAAATGGTCGCCAAAGTTTGGTGATTTCCACAGCCTGAGAGTCCTAAGAAACCGAATAACATTTTTTGTGCCTTTAATCAGCATTTTTCGGTGATATCCACATAAAAATAATCATGTTCTCAAATGGACGTAAAAAGTGTTGAGCCACCAGTTTCTTCAATTTCATTATTCTGACGAGCACCTGATCATCACAACGTTTCACAGATTCTGAATTCTGGTGATGTTGGTGACAGCCTTGATTGGAAATTTCGTATGCAAGAGTGAGCACAGTACGGTCATCAGCACCAGCTTCATCTAGTTGTCCCACTCTTCTTCTTCCTCTTTCTCACGTCTTTCCCTTGTTTGCCTTCTTGGTCCAAAGGTCACTTCCTGACTTGTTTGTGCTTCATTCTGGTGGACAACAAAACAATTCCTATCTACAAATTCAAATATACAGCGGAGGGATTCTTCTGTCCTCTCATTGAGCACAACACTGCATCAGGAAAGGTGTACCTCATTCTCCACACTTTCTGTACCTCACTCTCCACACTTTCTGTACGTCACTCTCCCCGCTCTCTTCCAACCGAAAGACATCTACCTCAGTGAGCAAGTGCAAGTGTGACACAGTCTCTATAAGCTGAGCTTTGCTCATTCATCTGGCCTGAGCCATATCTCAACATAGTTTTAGCACAGACAACCAAATCTAAACATCTGACAGCACTATGTTATGTAGTTGGGGGAAATGTGTAGCCCGACCATGGGGCCGACGGTGCTCAGCCATGTCGCCAGGTAATTTCTGAAAAGAGAAAAATACAACAAAGACACTACTCGTTGAGTTGATGAAACAATGTGTAGTTTTGAATGCACAGATAAATGTAAGTCTTTATCAGATCAAATTTAAAGCACACGACCCGCATCTCTGGTGTAGTGGTTAATTAAGCGCTGTACTGTCACACGCAGAAGACCTGAGTTCTATACCCCAGAGGGAAGAAAATTTTTTGTTGAGAATCTCTGTTTGTCTGCTAGGATGTTGTATCCCTCTCAGCCCAGGTTGGCCCTGACAGGCAGGGTTGGAAGCCCGTCTCCTGAATGATCTAAATTGAGTCCATGAGGGCATCAAAATACTTACATGTGGCACGACGTGGTGGAATCAGGCACTCCTCAATTTTTGGGCATGTGGAGTTATTGGTATCATCTGAAAGCTTATTTATTTGCCTTGCTTTCAATGAAAAAATTATCCATCTTGCTTGAATAGAGGTCAAGATATTTGCGATTGAAGAAGGTTGGGTAGCCTGGTTTCAGAGGTTAAATTAATGAGAAAATGGCAGCCAAAGTTTGGCAACTTCAATAGCCTAAGAGTCCTTGAAAACTGAAAATTACTTATTTTTTGTGCTTTTAAACAAGGGTTTTCAGTAAAATTCACATACATGGAAATGTATTTTCATACAAACATAAAAGATGTTTAGCCAAAAAACAAAATTTCAATAAAAATTGCCAAACTTGTGGAAAAATGCCTTTTTCTTCGATTTCATCATTTTGACGAGCGCCTGGTTTCACCACGATGCCTCACATATATAAACAATTTTAAAAAACAAAAAAAACGTTCATGTAGGTTCCAATTCCAAATGATGAATAACCAGCTTCTGAGGATGAAAGCTTTAGATTATGAAGCAGACAGGAAAATAGAATGGTCGGCATAGAAGTGCTGGCTCTTTGACAGTAAAAAAAACAACAAATTCAGAGACATTGCACTTACATGGGGACTGAATGCCTTTCTGACCCTCCTGTCAGTAAATAAGGCAAGTTTTCTCATTTAACGACGGTTGGTTCGAATCTCACTACAAACATAAACCAGCATGCTTTGTCGCAGACATAATGTTGGCGATTGCTCCACAGACAAAGGGGGGCAACAAAGGAAAGACAAAAGTAGGAGTAAGAGTGACAGCCAGGGGGATCAAGGGAGGTAAGCAAAGTGCAGGGGAAGAGTAGGGAACATTCCTACTTCTCTGTGGTAAATGCAATAAACTGTCGAGAACACAATGTATGACTATATGGCTCATTGCCAAAGAAACAGGTGTAAGAAAAAACCTCCACTGACACTCATCCCCTCATCCTTCTCTACTCTCACCTAAATCTATCCATGAATGTGAACATGATATATCATGCTGAGACCAAGAAAATTAAAACTTTTTTCCACTTCCCTGAAGGTCCATTTTAGCATGAAATGTTTTTCTATAAAAGAGAAGCACCATTTTGTAATACAATAATGTCAATCCAAGCTAGGAAATGAAATCTGAAATACCGTAGTCTCCACCTAAGATCCCACAGCTTACTGTCCCGATTCACTTACTCTTTCACTACTGTGAGCCATGTTTCAAAGCTTGTGTTACTCCTCTAATGCTGGACCGTGAGCCATGTGTCACAGCTTGTGTCACTCCTCTAATGCTGGACCGTGAGCCATGTGTCACAGCTTGTGTCACTCCGTGAGCCATGTGTCACAGCTTGTGTCACTCCGTGAGCCATGTGTCACAGCTTGTGTCACTCCTCTAATGCTGGACCGTGAGCCATGTGTCACAGCTTGTGTCACCTAATGCTGGACCGTGAGCCATGTGTCACAGCTTGTGTCACTCCTCTAATGCTGGACCGTGAGCCATGTGTCACAGCTTGTGTCACTCCGTGAGCCATGTGTCACAGCTTGTGTCACTCCGTGAGCCATGTGTCACAGCTTGTGTCACTCCGTGAGCCATGTGTCACAGCTTGTGTCACTCCGTGAGCCATGTGTCACAGCTTGTGTCACTCCGTGAGCCATGTGTCACAGCTTGTGTCACTCCGTGAGCCATGTGTCACAGCTTGTGTCACTCCGTGAGCCATGTGTCACAGCTTGTGTCACTCCGTGAGCCATGTGTCACAGCTTGTGTCACAGTCCTCCACTTTCTGCTTTAACCCTTTGCCGTCAAATTTTGGGGAAAATCCAAAGAAACTGGGTGGTAAACATCGCCAATCGGCGAGATGAGGTGGTCAAGTGTTAAAACCAGTCCTGTTTTTGTTATAATTGAAACTGAAATCTCAGGCTGAAAATTGATCATTTTTAGCAACACGTTGAGACAGGTCATTATTTCTCTTTTATTTTCACATGCAGTTAACATTGACAATTGAACTAAATATCTGTAATTTGTCTGAGGGTAGGAAGAATCAGAAAGTAGGTCACAGATAGGGCCCGGTCCAGGCGAGGAAAACCCCCTGATAGTGAAAGAGTTAAGATCCCATTGTTTTAAGAAAACAGAATTTTTACAACATGATAAAAGTCATCTCGAAGATCCCACTCTGAGGGATTTTTAAAAAAAAATAGTAGAGGGTTTAACGGCGCTCGCAACTGCATAAAGTCTTATCAGCGTCAAGGGGTGGGTGTCAACAGAGAAGTCTTTACAGGGAATCAGACTTAGACTGCTCACCTCTGTAGCTTCAACAGCACAAGGTCTGCTTTGACTATCAAGGCATCCCAAAATAGCAGGTCACAAGAGAGTGAGAAACATACAAAAGAAGTAGAGGAAAATGACAATAGTGAGGATCAGGAAAGAAAAAGCAGCAGTTCCCTGTTGTAGATCAGGCACAGTTATAAGCGTGACATGAATCAGCCCATTTACAATTCTACTATGCTTGAACGAGAAATGTCCCCCTTCGGGAATGGCCTAAAGACACTTCAGTCAGTGGCACTGCCCCGAGGGGTATCTGAGGGATTGCATTCGGCCAAGATCCCGCACTTCAGATCATAATTTACGGTACAGTTGACAACGACTGAGCTGATGTCGTCGGAGGAATGAAAAAAAGATCAGCTCATCTAAAGTTCAACTTAACCATTGGGACCTACACAGAAAAAGAGGAGCTGGGACCCGAGAAAAAGATCAGCTTAACTACAGATCAACTCAAGCGAGTTCAACACAGACGGAGTTGACAGTACAAAAACCCAGGCAGGAGCAGCTGATCAGCTGTGCGGAGAAAACTTCCCGTCATAATACAGCCCATTAGGTCACAGAGCATCCACTCTTGAGAATATGAAAAATTAAATCAACTAATACCGAAAGCATGTAAAACTTCAACATCTTCATTCCCCTACTTGGATGAATTGTACATAACAGCTTGCACTAAGAAAATTAATTCCATCTTTTTAGACAACAAACATCCCCTGTTCCCTCAAATAAAAACATCAGTCAGAAGTAAAAGACCCATGCTTCTGATCTGTAACAAAGAAAGATACAGAAGGTCATTTTTACCATCATCTATCAAAATGCTTCCATCTTAACCATCTTGTTTAGTGTACTTACGACCTTAGAGCATGCATCAAAATAACATTGAGTGTGTATCTAGCTTACGATTATAATTGTTTATATTGCTGCTCATTTATATTATGCATGTGATTGTAAGCCTACTTGTGTGTGCATGTGTGTGCACGTGTGTACGTGTGTGTGTTTGTGTGTGTGTGTGTGTGTGTGTGCGTGCGTGTGTGTGTACTCGTGGTGGAACACCAAACCAATGTGCCAGGATCTGGACAATAAAGATGTATCTTATCTTATCTTATCTTATCTTATCTTATCTTATCTTATCTGCGCTGTAAATCTTGATGAAACTGTACAATGTTTGCCACCCACGGGATCACACTGAGGTGTGAATTCAACTATGTGATTGTTTTCTCCAAACATTGCTCCCCATCTGAGCCCTCCACCTGAACTTACATCACAAGCTTTGTAGGTAGGGCGTACAAGTCTGCATCAGATGCGATCCCACTGAACTATGAACTACTCTTCCGTGATTCTGTTTCCCTGGCCATAGCAGCAGTTGTCTCTACACCCAAACTGGCTAGAAAGACTGAAGTTTAATTGGTGCAGTCACAATAAAAGACCAAGGGAGTGAGAACTTGGTCAGAGATGGAAAGCTGAAAATTTTGGACAGGAGCAATGTGATCAAAGAAGATCTTGAGACTCACGACTGGATAAGTGAAAATGACATTCCCATTCCATTGTGATTCGTCATTAAGGTAGACCAACTCTTTGCTCACCATAAGTCATAAATTCCCCCCCCCCCCC
>NW_004798704.1:9675-30508 GCF_000002075.1 Aplysia californica | reverse complement strand
CCCCAAGGATCACATCAGTACATTTCAGAGAAAGGGCGGACCATGTTACCGATTGTGGGCCTGACCATGAGTTGCCTTGGAATCTCCTCTTGGAGCATCGGATAAAATCCTGGTCGCCTAGGATCCCACATTTTCCTTACCCCCAAGCACTGTGATCTTAGTTGGAGACTACAGTAATATATTTGTGCTTTTGAAGCATAAAAAGCATAATCATAGACAATCCAGTTCTTCAATCATTCACTTCATATACATGCAACGTGTGCTTGACTTCCAAAGACATAGGTGTAAGTAGGAAGAACATTTTAAATATAGGGGAAAACAGTTTTGAAATATGAATAGAGTTATGAACTTTCACCTGGCACTACTTGTTAACGAGCAGCATTTGTGTGACAGTGACACAGGGATTTGTGGTGTAGTAGAAAGGTGCTCCGCCATCACTTACTGAAGACAGGAACTCAGTTCCCAAGTGGAGAAATGTTTTATTGGGTCTCTCCATCTTTGTACTTTGGCACAGAATCCTTCTAAGCCAGGGTTAGCCTTGAATTTGAATGATCTAAACTGTACTGATGGGGGTGCAGAGCATCTTCAAGTAGTATATTTGGGTGACACTCGAAAAGAAATACAAGCGAAAGAGTGTTCTCAAAGTTATTATTCCCGAATAAACATTGCACTCACTGTTTAATATTTCCAGCAGAATTCTTGAGTACTTGAGACATCAAATCCCCAGTGTGGCAAGGGTGGAGCTGGAGGAAAGGCCTGCCAAGAAGAGGATGCTCCTGAGAGAGAGAGAGAGTAGAAGTGGACGTCAACTTCCAGATGAATTTCCCCACACGTATCAGACACACAAACTTCCATCTGTGAGGCAGCATGGTGAAAGCAGGCACTCGTCAAAATAATACAATGGAAGAAACTAGCATTTCCCGCAAGTGTGGCAGTTTTTATTGAATTGTGATGCAGCGTGGTGGAATCAGGCTCTCGTCAATTTTCGGGCATGTAGAGTTATTGATATCATCTTAAAGCTTGTTCACTTGTCTTTATTTGGATGAAAAAAATGTCCATTTATCTTGAATACAAGTGGAGATATTTGCGAATGAAGGAGGTGGGGGTCACCTGTTTTCAGAGGAAAAATTAGTGAGAAAATGGCCGCCAAAGATTAGTTATTTCCTTAGCTTAAGAGTCCGTTGTAACTGAAAATGTGTATTTTTCGTGCCTTTAATCAATGTTTTTCAGAACATTCCACACAGAAATGGGTTCTTTAATGGGCATGAAAGGTGTTGGGCCATAAGACAAAAATTTTATAAACATTAACAAACCTGCGGAAAAATACAGGTTTCTTCAATTTGATTATTTTGACAAGAGCCTGATTCCACCACGCTGCCTCACAATTTTTGTTTTTCGGCTCAACACCTTTATGTCCACTCAAGAATAAATGTCTGTCTGTATTTTACCGAAAAATGTTGAGTAAAGGTACCAAAAAACGTACATTTTCAGTTTCCATGGACTCTCAAGCTATGGAAATAACCAAACTTTGGCAGGCATCTTCTCGTTAATTTTACCTCTGAAACCAGGCGACCCCCCAACTCATTCAATCACAAATATCTTGACTTGTACTCAAGATAAATGGTTATTTTTTCTTCGAAAGCAAGACAAACGAACAAGCTTTAAGGTAATACCACTAACTTCACATGCCCAGTAATTGACGAGCCCCGGGTTCCACCACGTCATGACACATTTAATGTATGGTAGCTCAATAACAAGCAAGACATTCATTCACTGCAGCACTTTGGTGAGGTCACACTTCCTTGAGGCAGATGGAATCAACACCCGATGACACCCCTTCATTAATTAAGTATTGTCCCAAACTTTAACTCATTCAGTGCTAAAAGTGACAAAGATGAATTCCACTCCCACTACATTTACAAGTTATTGGGTCTACTCAGATTGAAAATCTAAAAGCAAAGACACTGTTTGATCAATATTTTGTGTTTAGTAAAAGTTTTATGAAGCTTGCAACTACATAAGGTCATATGAGGTTTTTATAGGTTCTTTATATGACATTATTGATATATATATATATATATTATATATATAATTATATATGGTCGCCTTTAAGGACAAGCGGGCTAACCCAGATTTTGGGGGTTTCCAGAAATCTTGACCTACACCAAAAGTGGGCATTGCCCTACCCATAGGAAAGTTTGGTTTCATTGGTGTGTATATGTTTGTCTGGTTATAGAGAAAACTCTCCTTGCTTTTAAAGAAACTGAACAAGGGGCAAAGTCTTTGCCTTCAATTTCCTCAAAACAGCATTTTTCCACAGAGCCCCCTTGTGCTTAAAAGCGACCATATATTTATGTCCAACATTGGAAAGGCACAGGCTGCTTTCATATCTTTGAATAAGATTTGGAGAACCAGGGACATCTCACTTCAAACATACTGAGGATCTTCAACTCAAATGTGAAGTCAGTCTTGTTATATATGGATGTGAGACATGGAACGCGTCTCAGACTTACATAAAGAGGATCCTGGGTTTTTTTTTAACAAGTGTCTACGGCAATTTCTGAGGATCAGATGGACAGACAGGGTCACCAACAAGGAAGTATTAAGGAGAAAAAGATAGAGCCCAGTCAGAGATGAGGTGAGAAGAAGGTGGTGGCGAAGGGTTGGACATACTCTCAGGAAGTCAAGCAGCTGCATAACAAAGAAAGTTTTACATGGATTGAAATCTACAAGGTAAAATATCAAGGGGAAGACTACGTGGAAGCTGAAGAAGAGTCACAGAAATTAATACACAGAAAAGAGGGAAGACATGGAATAGCATCAAGCGGCTACCCAGGATAGGGAAACGTGGAAAGTGTTAGTTCGTGGCCTACATACTGATCCAGGGTGAGAAAGGCAATGATGATGATATGTCCAACAATGAAAATCCAACTTAGCGTTTACATTGGTCAGGTCTCGTGAGAATTCTTATCAATAGCACTGAAGGAGTTAACGCAACCCATGTCAGAAATTACAGTTTTGTTCTCTGTTCGAGAAAATTGCATTTCCTTTGTTGGTTATCGGCAGGACATGATCATTGAGTTACTGGAATCTTTATCACAGGTCCTTTTTTAAACTCTCTTGCTCATTCAAAGCATTTGAAGTTGAAGATTAGCTGTTTTTAATTTTTAAAATTCCAATTCAAAGTTAAAAGGACCACTAAATCTTATTACTAGGCAGTTAAGCTGAGGTTGGTAACTTCGTCCATTCTGTAACCTGAATACAAACAAGGGCTGCAACTTCTCAATATTTTGAACAGTTTCTAATTGAAATGCCTGTGAGCTGACTTTAACCTCAATAGGTATGATTAACCCTATCCGTACATCGGGTTTTACTATCATATTTATATGACATGGGGAGCTCTGTGCCACCACTTTCCAAAGAGGAAATTTACTCTTTAATCCGATCCGTACACTTTGCATAGCAGTCTGTCAAAATGATTTTTTAAGAAATACTGAAAGTTTCAAAGAGATCTTTGCACTAGAAGTTTTCTAAAATGTGGAGAATACAACCCTAGGGGTACAAAATGACCCCAGGGCGTACGGATAGGGTTAAAAGAGTTAAACTTATAAGATATATTTCTTCTCTAAAACTCTTTGTTTCTTGGATACCCCCCCCTCCCCTAATTTATGGACACAATATCTGGAGTCAGTCAAATATGTGTAACAAAACAGTTACCCTGACTAGCAAGCAGTCCATCATAAGTAACATGTAACCATTCTATCTGGTTCATCAACTCTCTTGTGAAGGGGACATTGAATAGTTTATCATTGACCTATTTCTACATGAGATCAATCTACAAACACTCTGAGGACGTTGTGGACACATACGTCTGATCAGCAAAAGACCAAAGGAAATATTGCTGCATATTTTGAACCATCATAAACAAATCAGAAACATGAATTTGCATATTTTATTGAATGTATGTTGTTGTTGCCTTTTTTAGGCTTTAAATGAAACAAAACTGAAAAGCCTGTATATGAATAAAGAAGTAATGCCACTTTTTCAAAGTACCCCAAACAGTGCGTGCGTCTCTGATGAGATTAACATGTTAGAGAACATTCAAGTATTATCAAAGAGTCTACATAACAAGAGGGGCCACTCCTCTCTATGAGCCAATTAAAAAAGTGTCCTCAAAATTCGGTGGCGCCCTCTTCGCAAATGCGCACCCTTGGCGAACAGAGTTACCCTACTTGAGTTTTTAAAAATCAAAGTGAAACTAGATAGTTTTTTAATAAATTTCGGAAGAACGCTTTTTTAAAATGGTTACGCTTCCAGAGGAAAGGGTGATTGTTTTCTTCGTTTAATTTGACTTTAGAATGAAAGGCAAGAGGTCATTAACATAAAAAAAAACTAAAACTCCGAACTGAACGAACCCGAACTACTGATGAACAGCAGTCGATCTGCGCACGCAAGGAGGTGCTATTCCTGTTCTTCTTCTGGAAAAACTAAAGAGAGCTTCAAAACAGACTGCAGCGCCATCTGAAGCAAAGAGCGGACTTACGGCGCACACTTTTTTGGCTGAGTGGACCATCTTGTTATGTACTATCTTTGGTATTATGTAACAGCTCAGCAAAGAGTTTTTGGGGCCACTTAGACTAGAAACAATAGAAAACAATCACTGGGGTATTGGTGAATCAAACCTGTTGGGTCAAAATTGTCCACTTGTCTTCTCCCAAGAGTTTCTGAAAAGATGAAGGGCTCATTTCCCATACGGTGTCCAAAGGAACCAGTTTACCATCTGCCAAAATAGAAAACATTACTAAACTGTCATTGGGAACCAAACTCGTGTAACTTGAGTGCAAGGTGAAGAGCCTAATTATTACAAGATGTACAAAGTCAGGTAAGCTGAGCTTGATTTTTGTTTTAAAGCATGCAAGTCAATGACTTGTCTGCAAAGACAAGTGTATGCTGAGATGGATGGTATCATGTATATAAAATCATAAAAACCAATTGACCATAGTCCTGTTCACTCTATTGTATAATAGATTTACACCTATACGTTCTTATACTACGGTCTCTGAGCGTCTAGATTTACATCAATTCTTTATAAGTTATATCTTTAAGGAAATCCGCCACGGAGAGCCTGTGGGTGAAACTACAAGGCAATTTTTCTTTCAACATGACATATGCATTTAGCAGAAAAGTGCAAATCAATAGCTGGAAGCAAGACTTCAACAAATGTCATTGTGCAATTTGGTGTTTGTCCTTGTCAAGCACCCAGCAATCAAAATGAACAGAGAAATATTTAGCAGACTGTGTGATTTCGGCCAATTTCACCTTTATCATCCCATAAACTCTATTACAATATAAGCGTAATTTTCGAAAAGATAAAAATAGGCTTCATTTATGGCCCAGGACAAAAGTCTCTGACATGACCGTGGTCTTTTTTTGTGAACTGTCTCCTGGCAAGCTGTGGAGGGTCAACTTAATGTGGTCTGACCCCGGCAGCGTTGTTGAGCCAAAATGACACAGACGAGCGGCTTGTCACGCCCTTGATCCTTTGTGTCGGTACTTAGACGTCCATGTTTGGGCATGCCGTGTCCCCCAGGCCCGTCCCCCATTGATTGTTCTGGTCCCTGCAAGGATGATGTGGTGCACTAGGCTGAAGGTAGATCACAAGCCAACCACAGGGAGTGTGTACAAGAAGTAGGTGAGAGTAGCAGAGAAGGACACTAGTGAGAGTGTGTTGGTGGGGGGCATAGCGTCTACCACGTACCGGTGAGTTCAGCTCTCCGTACTTTGTGGGGCCACACCTACTTCCAGTCTGTTGTTTTAACCCCTCTGGGCGAAGGGGGTTGGTTTGTTGGCGCCAACAATTCACAATTCTCCAGAGCCACGTCAGTGCAAGCAGGGATCGCCACGAGTAGGTGCGGTTGTCTCCACTGGGAGAAGCTATATGAGACGCTTGGGTATTTCTCATCTTTTTACTTTACTTTACTTTTCCGATCCAGCGGCCATTTGGGTTCTAGCCCTTCGGTCTGTCGATATGGCAAAGAATTGACAGGTTTTAAGCAGCTGTGCTTTGTCGCTGTATAGAATGTTTCCGATGTCTGGGAAGGCAGGTAGGTAGGTGCTACGCAGGTCACAAAGTGCTGGGCAGTTAAAGAGGTGGTGTGGTACTGTTTCATCCTGGCAGTCGCACAACGGGCAGTCGGGTGGGGTATCCTTGCGGATCCTATTAAGGTAGGAATTTAGTGGTATGTGTTGTGTTCGCAGGCGAAATATCGTGACTTGTTCTCTTCTACTCAGGGAATTTATTGCATCTTTAGAGTTGGGGGCTATCATGTGTGCAAATACAGTTCTTCCAGTTTTGCCCATTGCCCATCCACTCAGCCACTGTTCCCTTGTGTTGCATTTGATGATGTTCTTGGCTGTCTGTTGTGATACTGGGTTGTGATTTTCATCTTTTAAATGAGGCCTTTCACCAGTCCTTGATACCCCTAACAAATGTCTTAGTTTTGGGAAGTACTAGCAGTAGAAGACTGATTCAAACTATCCATTCATTGAGACACAAACTGTACCTTGTTTGTAAATGTTGACATAGAGTACAGGAACAGCGTAGCTCTCACTGTACAAAATGTGGTACTCGTATGTCAACACTTCTCGCTCTAACAGAACAGTTGGCATACACTGCTCGTCTTCATCCTGAAAAGAAAAAGGAAAAGGCAGCCATAGATCAACTTGGATCAAATGGTAGAGTAGCAAAGACAAAACAATTCTTGATAGAGTAGCCAAAACAAAACAGTCGTAGATCTCATAGAGGAAATTATCATAGATGCTATTCCTCTTGCAAATAACTATAAAAGTATATAAAAGTATATATATATATATGAAGTCTAATCTACAGTTTACCCGTGCATGTCAGGAAACAATGTTGACATCAACATATTCTGTGGATTTGAAAAGAGCACTATCAAAATAGTTTCTTAGAATTTTTACTTTATTGGATTATTGTCCCCATTCAAATAATTTCTAGCTGGAAAGCAAGAGTGAACAGAATGCCTTTCAAGTACAGTCAAACCTGCCCTGACTGTCATCTCTACAAACGGCCACTTTCCATTCCCCCCCTTGCGTTTTTTCTATATAATTTAACTGTGTAAAACGGGCACCTGTCCAACGCGGCCGCGGCCACCTTATTTTAACACACAACCCCTATTACACTTAGCAATAACACCTGTCTTAGACGGCCACAGGGTTGGGTTGATTTAAATCAGGTCGATTTAAATCAGTTGATTTTTTAAATTTAAATCAACTTGATTTTTAAAATAAAAATCAGTGATTTAAATCACTTTAAAAAAAATGTATTTTTATTCAGTTTTTAACATATTTCAACATTCAGAATTCCTTTCCTTGGTTTCATAAAACAGATATAAGGTTTAGTAGACTAGATCTAATATAATAATGCTTAAAAGTCTGCTTTCCCCCCTTTCATTGTAAAATAATACAGTATTCAATTTACTTTTTTTTCCATAATTGAAATCAGAGCTAGGTTGATTTAAATCAGTTGATTAAAATTTTTTTTAAATCAACTTGATTTTTAAAATAAAAATCAGTGATTTAAATCACTTTTTAAAAAATATATTCTGTTTGTACATATTTAAACATTCAGAGTTCCTTTCCTTGGTTTTACTAAACAGATACAAGGTTTAGTAGACAAATATAATCATGCTTAAAAGTCTGCTTTCCCCCCTGTCACTATAAAATAATGCAGTATTCAATTTACTTTTTTTTCATAATTGAAATCGGTTGGGTTGATTTAAATCAGTTGATTTAAAAAAATTTAAATCAACTTGATTTAAAAAAATAAAACTCAGTGATTTAAATCACTTTAAAAAAAATGTATTCTGTTTTTACATCTTTAAACTTTCAGAATTCCTTTTCTTGGTTTTATAAAACATATATAAGGTTTAGTAGACTAATATAATCATGCTTAAAAGTCTGCTTTCCCCCCTGTCACTGTAACATAATACAGTATTCAATTTACTTTTTTCTTTTTTTCCAAATTAGCATTTTTTTTTTTCTTTTCAGACAAACCCAAGCGCACGCACACACGCACACACACACACACACACACACACACACACACATACACACACACACTGTAATAAAATGCAAGTTTATCTATGCATAATTACCCTCCCCCCCCCCCCCTTCTTTTTAAACTGACATTTTCTTCGTTTTTTGTCTGTAGCCATAAATAATTAACTGATAGCAGATTAAGGCTTTCTTTTGCAGTTGCTTAAATTAATCATTAGTTAAAATAAAGACAATGCCTTTTGCACTAAAAGAACATACTTTTAGCCACAAAAAATCCCAAACTGTGTCGGCATTTTAAAAAAATAAAAAATAATAATAAATCTGATTTAAATTTAAAAAATCTGATTTAAATTTTAAAAATCGATTTTTAAAATTTTTATTTCAAAAATATAAAAAATCACCAACCCTGGACGGCCACCTCAGTGACTCCATTACGTTTTGTCATAAATTGTGCATTGGCCCCTGGCGTTGTGGGCGAGCCGTCATAATCAAATCACCTGTCGTTGTTGTAAGATAGTCCCCCCAACCGGTCATGTTGCGTAGGCCCCTCCCACTGTTGACCAATAGGTACCCATGACAGATTTTCAGCAGCTGGTGAGGTAGGGCGTGTGATCCCTCATAACCAATAGCCATAAACCCCGCCCACAACTCATACACAAGTTGTAAGTGAGATGAGTGGTCACTGTTTACCCAGTCTGTAACAAAGTAACAATGGACGTCAACATGAACTTGTGACAGAAGCGTCGCTCGTTCTCCGAGTGGTGGCGACCCCTGTGTTTGTTTTACCATAGCACAAATGAAAAAAAAAGAGAAAAAAAACCCCAGCGAAAACAACAACAACAACAATAACAACAACAAAAACAATGTGGCTATCTTCGGTTGGGACCTAAGGAAGGAATGGTTTGTTTTCTTCATCTTGATCAGTCCCGCCTAAGACGGCCACCTGTCTTATATGGCCACTTTTCTCCTTGATAAAGGGTGGCCGTCTTACACAGGTTCGACTGTATTTTTATTTATTGCGTGAACCAAGGAGCCCTGATAAGATGTAACGTGAGATTTCCCACAAAATACTGATCTACCGAAACAGGAAATAAACATTTTGTCATTTGAAAAGGAAGGGTCCACTATAAAAGATTAGGATGTTATCAGGTTGACAATGTATACAATAAGAACAAAAGAAGTGGAGTTTATTAAATTCAAGTTCCTTTTATTAAAATATTCTGAAAGTCACCAAATTTTTAAGTTAAAGGGTTTTCTCTTTTAAGATAAGGGAAGTGTTTTTCAGCACTGTTCACAATACCAAATGATTTAGCTTTGATGAGGCTGTCAGGCTGCAATGGAGCTTATATGTTGCTCTCTGTCACAGAAATATACTCCTGTCTCAGCTGACAACTTGGTTATAATGTTATTAAATATCTTTGAACTTATTGCTTTCTGTCAGTTTCTCTTGAAAATGAGAAAAATATTACACTCCTGTCAAAAAATGTAATTTGGACTTCTTGACTGACCTCCTCCATCTCCATTTCATCCCAGTCATGCACATTTAGTTGTTGGCCATCCAGCTGTGCACATATTTCTGTAGTTTCGCTCATCTTTGTGGGAGTCACTACATGGCCAGAAGGGACTGGTGGTGGAGCAGATCCCGGGTCCTTTTGTGATTCTTTTTGCTGTTCATTGCTCTGGGATGACCTCGGTAAAATGCTTTTCCTCCACAGATATACAGAGTCCTGTGACTGTGAATGTATGTTGTAAAAGAAATTAAAGGAAACAACAATTACAATGCAGATCCAAACTTCTATTTAAAATACTATTTTACTTTCTTTAGTTTTTCTTCTGTTTATTTTTCGTTTGTTTGTTCACTACTTTTAAACTCTATTAAGTCTTAAAATTAAGCTCTTTTCCACCTTGGTCCATTTGGGCCTATGACACACAACTGGCTACAAGTTCTTCTTCTGGTCGAATTTCAAAACCATAGGATAATATAAAATAATAATATTACAGAGGGGACCACATACATTAGGCCCTTATAGATCTACATGTAGCATGATCTGATGATTTAAGCCCATTAACAAAAATAGCTCGGTATCAATTTAATAGGTAAAAATAAAACCAGCTAAGGGCAGAGCTGAATTCCAAACGAAAATTCCAATTGCTTCAATAAAAAAGTAAAATATGATGGTCAATTAAAGGGTCAGATTATATATTATAGGGCTACCATACCCCACTAAATCTCAAAGAATAATCCACTAAACAATGACATCTTGCAAATCAAAGAGCTTGATTGCAGATTATTTTAAAAATCTAATGCATACCACTTGAGCTGGAGTTTTTACTTTGTATACATTTTTTCTTAAACCAGCAACTGATGACGGTTTCGAGCAAGCAAAGTGAGGGGAAAAAGATTTAATTCAAATTCAACATCAGTTAAACTCTATAAACACATGTCTTCGGTTTCATTATCTGCATGATGTGTTAACAATCAGATTTTATTTAGTCACATAGATACTTTTCTATTAAAGGCTACTATAATATACTATTGGGAGTTAATCACCCCCCCTCCCCTCCCCTGTGTATTCCATGCACCCCCCGCCCCCCCCCAATCAGCAAACAAATAAAACACACACACACACACACACTTACTCACACACACACGCACACACACACGCACACGGCAACGAACAACAATTTTACAAAAGGTGTGTACTGTTTGCGATTTGGGGCGGAATGGGAAGGCCTAGTGGATGGGGATGGATCGGGAATCGAGGGAGATCACCTCTTGTCTGATTTTTTTCACTGGAATATAACAGAATAGCCTCCCCTGTATTCTGTCCCAATTGTATGTCCCATTTTTTTTTCTTTCCCTTGCCTTCTTGCGATAAAAAATAAATAAATAAAAGGTGCAGTCCCATCATAACATTTCTGAGGTAAAAGACCCAACACATGAACAAAACGATAGAGGGGGGAAAAGCAAGACCGCAACGCAAATGATGATTGCTTTCCCCAAATAAAGTCCCATTTGTTTACTTTTCAACAGTGATCCATTCGTTATCCCATCATCAAATCGATCAACGGAAAAAAATCGTTCTTCGTTTTGACGGGTTAACTAGCTTCTATTAAATGTGCATTTTGTCCGATGCGTCTTTACAGTTCGACAACCCACCCCTGAGAGTGGCACTCACTGCGAGTATTTCCAAATGCCAACCATCATCGATTTTGCTTGACGTATCTGCGAATTTTTCGGCCAGACTTCTAAACTCATCGGCGGAGATCGAACCAGCAGCTGCCATTGTTGTGTACGGGTAGTAGTATCGCTGCCGTCGTCTGACAGGTCCAAGTCATTCGGGCTTCAGTCAGTCCATCTTTCGCCGTGACAAGTCAAGGCACTCTTTTCTCTTTACGTTCCTCACCACACGTCCTCCTTACTGACTGTTACGTTAGAGTAAGATGCCGTAAAGTATTAGATCTAGACTAGTAGTAGATCTAGTAAAGCTGAAAAGTAAACTCCTGTCAATAGAGGATGAGAAAATGCAACATTACAAAAGAATGTTCGGAGCGTAGAAAGACCAATTGCAAGCCGTGAAATAAACCGGCAAGTCTCAACTTTCTTTAAATTTTCGAATACAATATTATATTAGCTTAGGTAAGGTAACGGACATCTATTTTAAAAAGTCGGGCAGCGCACATTTTAGCGGAGGTTGTTCGGGGGAAAAAAATAACAGAAAATCCGAAGTCCTATTAAAAAAAGGGGGTGAAGAAGTAAAAACTCGAAAATGGACTCGCCCAACGTCGACCGGTCTCGCAGCACACCAGAAACTATTGAGCAAAATCTCGAGGAATATAGGTCATAGCTAGGTTTAAGTGTATTATTGAAATCTGCACCTCCAGTGAACACATTTCTCTGGTGTTCGTTCAAAAGTGAAAATTGTTACACAATTGAAATTGTTGGTGTTATCATTTTCTTGTCCGTTTCAATATATTGTCTGTTTTAGTGTAGTGTCTAACTCACCAATCAGATAAAATATCTTCTGTTTTTAAAATTATATCTAAGAGAATAATAGGGCTACTGTTAGGTTAGGATCTCAGGACAGGTCAAGCCATGGGTCTTTCTGAACCATCAGCCACCTCTCTTGCTCATGTCCCTATATTAAAAGCCTAGTAATTAACGATTTAGATATATATTACATACTGCCCTCGCATTACTCGAATCCGAGGGTTACAAGACGAGAGTGGGGAGGTATAACGTTCAAAATGGACGTATAATTAACATGAAGGAAGGCTCGAGTAAACTAACATGGGTAGAGGTTCAATTCTGTATGATTGGTTCTGAAAATGACCAGCGTTTACTTCGTATTGCAGCTGATCATAAACAATCGCCGACGAACTCAAATTTTTACTTGCATCCGATCAAACTAGATAACTGGCAAATCGCCAACGCGTCTTTGTCGCCGAATTGTGCAGGGCCAGTGGTAACCGGTCTCGCAGCACACCATTTCAGCTATTTTCGTCAGCCAATCAACGCGAAGCGACTGACAGCCGCAGTTGATGTTGGCAAGACAACGGGGTCAGTGTCGTCCTTGATGGCTTGACAGGTGCGTGACAGTTCAGCTCTAAGGATGTATACCAAAGGGAAAGGTTCTACTGTCCCTTCGGATGCTCAAGCAAGAGAAAAGTAAGTAAAATTGATTGTTTGTCGTAAATTTTGAAATTTACCAGTCGGGTAGGCAAGATCTTTCCCCCGATGCTGCTCCTTTGCACGCCTCTTTGTCCGTAGACCGCTCGATTCCACCTGCACACGAGGATGCCCCATTCAAACACTGGGTATAATAGCTGTTCCAGTTATTAAACATACCCAATTCAACTTTAGTTTTCTTTTATTTTGAAAAGTTTGGTGCCAAAAAATGCTTTGGTTTGGTAATATGATAGTTGCATTCTCTGAGAAGTATATTTTTTCCCAATGCCGATCCCCAGAATGTGTCTATTTTTTGGCGGAATGTCTAAAATACAAATAATAAACAAACATCGATCGTGTTGAAGTATGGCTGCCAATAAGTCAGTGAACCGGTTATCGAGACTTCTTGAGTGATCTCCCTTGAACCTTTTCTTGTTTACAAAATCTTTCCATGTCCATGTTAAAGAATTCATTGTCTTGAATTGCCATTAAATTATTGCATTTCTCCCTCACATAATTTTGTCTTTTTCTCCAGACTTGCTCTGTATGTGTACGAGTATTTACTCCATGTTGGAGCACAGAAATCAGCACAGACTTTCTTGTCAGAGGTATGGCAAATTGCTGTGGGTTTGATGTCCTTTCAAAATCTAAAGTCCAAAATCTTGACTGAGAGAGAATTCTAGATTGTATGTGAGAACTGGAAACTCGTCAGTATGAAATAAGCTACGTTTTACGAAGGCCTACTCCACCCATCAAAATTATAAACATTCACTTGTGACCCAAAATAGGCTAGATAGTATGTGATGAGTGATCAGCTGTTTTTGTTTTTTGCTATCTCTGCCTCAGTGTTTGTGTGGTACAATCAATCACTGACTGAAGAATTCTCTTTTGCCTTTAACATAGGAAGTCAAGCTGTGTTTATAATAAGTTATGTGTTTTCATACACATTTTCAAGTGTTTGTCTAGGTCTAATAAAATTGCAAAAAGAGTGACTGCTAAAAAAACTAGCCTATCTTAACCTAACTGCTGCAGTGGTAGCATGCTCAGTTAATGAAAGTTATAACCAATTTTATATTTCTTGTTAACAGCTTCCCCAACTTCAAAAGAAACAAGACATGCCAGTCATAATAATTCAATTTTTATCATGGTTAGGCATAATGAAAAAAAAGTTTTAAGAAGTTAACTCGAAGTCAACAAGCTTAGTTCCTCATCTGATTTGGATAATAGTTGATTATGGGTTGAAAGCTCTATCTTGTTCATTTTTACCAGTGGAGTCCTCATCTTTACCTTTAAAAAAATAGAATGCTGTGACTTGTGGAAAATACTTAACTTTTCTGATTTACTTGGGTCTACTGATTGACATCAATTAGTTAAATTGTTTATAGTGCTTTTTCACACGATTTTACCAGCTTATTCCAGCTTTATTTTATCTAATTAATTATTCTTTTATCGTGTGATGTTAGACAGAGTTAAAAAGCTAGTATGATGAACACTAATTAGCCTAAATTGACCTTGTTGAAAGTTGTTGTACACTTACTATTTAATCATTAGACTTTGTATGAAAAGGAAAAACATAGATCTAAGTGCCTGCAATTGCTGGCAATCATTGACCATTGGTAGAGTTATACCATATATTTGGTTTTTGAAGACAAGGAGAATGCAACTGTTTAGGTGGTAATTTAATAAGATAGCTTTTGAATTTTCATTTTTGAGGTCCTATCTTTGTTTCACCTTTAAAAAAAACTTTTAATTTATCATTAGGTCATGTTTTCATTGTACAAGATCTTTTTTATACATCTGTGTCTTTATAAATTTCTTTTTGTTGGTTTAGTTTTCCTGCAACACTGGTTTCAATGTTGTGTTTTTCATTCTTCAGATTCGATGGGAGAAAAACATAACGTTAGGGGAACCACCGGGGTTCCTACACTCATGGTGGTGGTAAGCAATTAATCCACTTTTATGTTTATGTTTGTGGTAATATTGTGCTGAAATTTGTATGTTATCTGTTATGATTTACTTTTTTAAATTTGGGATTGATTGTTCTTTACAAAGATGAAAATTTCATATATGATGAAAAACTAAGTGGTAGTCAGTTGTCAAAATAATATTTGTGTAGGTAGATACAGGGAAGATCTGTAGGTTCAAGGATTGGGCTACAGTGAAGAAGTCATTAGTCAGACAGGTAAAAATTGTGTCTATTTGTGGGTGTTTTGGCTTGATCCGTCATAAAGATGGTTTAGTGCCTTTTTAGTTGTGGTTATGTTTATCCTTGAAGTAATGCTAATATGAGAAGTAGCCTAGTGTATTACTATTCGTACAATATCAAGAGTTGTCTGATGGGTACTTTCAGGAATCTGTTCTGAATGCTTTAAAAATATAATTGAGTATAGTTTGGTGATAGGATATTTTGTTGCGATATTAAGATGGAATCATAATTGTTTTATGAATCAAAGTTAATACTGAAGTAATTAACAGTCTTTGTACTTTTCTATTGCAGCGTGTTCTGGGATTTATATTGTGCAGCTCCAGAGAGGAGGGACTCCTGTGATCACAGTAGCGAAGCTAAGGCATTTCATGATTATGTGAGTACTTTTTGACTGTGACAGCTTGTTTTTGTTTTTTTGTCATGTTATTTCCATTGCTGACAACCAAAATGTAAAAAAAACCCCATATTTTAGTATGTTTTTGAGGGTCTGAGTATGGCAGTTTTTTTCATCTGAAAATACACGACTCGCCGATGCTTAAGAAAAATTATGATGGAAGAACAGCTTTGCGAATGAGAATGAATCTCAAATTAATATACATGATGTCAGTTGGAGAAATCTTTTGTAGCAGGTCTATTCGAGTAGCTTGAAGTTTTGCAATGCAGAAATATGTGAAGGGTGTGCTGTTGGTGAGGGTTACTTGGCCAATGTTCACCATCTTTACCCACCAGATGGGTAGAGTTTGTTATTTTGTTTTTTCAATGTAAGGCACTGACAGAGGTTCATTGCCCATTTTGTACTGATTGAGTGCCATCCCACAAGTGAATGCTATAAATCATGTTTTTATTAAGGAGGAGGGTTTCATATTATGCTGGCATGTGAAACCTGAGAGTGACATCATCATCATATATTATATATTGCCTTTTTCGCAGTGGATCAGGATATGGGCAACGGACAAACACTTTCCACCTTTCCCCATCCTGGGCGAGTGGCTTGATGTCACTTTATGTCTTCCCACTTTTCTGTACATCCATTTCCGCGACTCTTCTCCACGTTCCACGTGGTCTTCCCCTTGATCTTTTACCCTGTGGGTTCCAATCTAACACTTTCCTCGTAATGCAGCTGCTTGTTTCGACTTTGTCCGCTGTCTTTCATTGTTCCTGCTGCTACAGAAGCTTTTCCGTCTCCCAGGATGGAAAAATTATAAGGCGTGTTTGTTCATGTTTCTCTATAACTTTCCGTTTTTTACTGGGAAAAAAAATACCCATCTTAAACAGAAAAGTGGAGATCTTTGCAATTGAAGGAGGTATGGGTTCGCCCTCCGCATCCGGCGCATTTTGGGCGAACAAGACTTTTATACTATGCACTTTTAGCCGCCTCTTACGACATGCAGTATCACGGCAGGTGTATTCTTATAGCGCCTCCCACTTGCAGGGGCAAGAGAGTGACATGTCATCTGCAGGGGCGAGAGAGTGACATGTACAGGAAATCGGGTCATCAAAACAAATGAGCTTATTTTTTATAGTTCTTCATCTAATGTAAAAGAACTGGCAAATGCCAAAAATTGAAGTAATGACGTAGTCATTTAGGAATATGATGAGCTGCTTACAGTGGGTCTCTGTTGTTCTGACCGCAAGCTGGGAAAATACTCCCTGAGCCACCTTCCACCACTTTTCTGTCATTCATGTTGGGTTTTTTTATGGTCACTATAAAATTTGTTTCTCATGGCCATTTTTACTGGGATCAGTGTTGCTTCAACCTCACTTGAGTATAGTTGGCCAAGTGCTGTCCTCCTGGCAACAAAAGCTTTACAAGTAGCCTTTTTCTATGGATTACAAGGAAGTTCATATTCATTCCATGACTTTGAGACATTCGAAATACCAGCTTTTGTTTTAGAGGTTGGGTGCTTTCTGTAGCGCACAGAAGGCGCGAGTTTGATTCCAGTATGGAGAGGGTTTTTTTCCAAGTGTCTTCACATCTGACTGCTTAGATGATATGTCCCTCTCGGTTCAGATTGGCCCCGACATGCAGAGTTGTTGCAGTCAGCTTCCGAAATGATACAAATTTGTGTCAATGACGGACGGCAAAATCATCTACAACTACATGATTGCTCTATGAAAGAAAAAAAAAGATTTTGACATTATGAGGCCTTGAGTTGAAATTAATGCTGACCGCCACCAGCTCAACTTTATTTTTCGGGGGGTGAAATTTCTTTCTATCTTTCATGCAGTGAAGTTGTTGTGTTTAGTAGGGGATAGGTTTTGGTAAGATAAGGGGTCAGCTACATGAGTGTATGATTTGGTGGAGGGAATTTCCGTGGCTTCATGGTCATTAATTCAATACTTTTCTTGGTACCAGTTGATTATCTCATCTTGGAGGGGTTTTTCAGTTTTACAGATTAAAATCTCTAATTTCCAGGAAATATGACGTGTTTTCATGGAATCCTTTTAAAAATAAATCCAACACAGTCTAAAGATATCTTGACAGAGAATGTTTTGAGTTTTGTCACTTGTTCATTTGTCTTGACATGATGGAATGGAAGGGGGTTGTTCATTTGTCTTGACATGATGGAATGGAAGGGGGTTGTTCATTTGTCTTGACATGATGGAATGGAAGGGGGTTGTTCATTTGTCTTGCTTTTGATGAAAAAAAATACCCATCTTAAACTGAAAAGTGGAGATCTTTGCAATTGAAGGAGGTATGGGTTCTTGGTGGAAGAGGTAGAATTAACAAGGAGATGGTTCCAAAATCTGATGGTTTCCAAAGCGTGAGTGTCCTTGGGACCAGTAAATTTACATTTTGATATTTTAATACCTTTGATCAATGTTTTTCAATAAAATCAGTACCAAAATATTTTTTAATGGGATGTCATAAAAGGTGATGAGCGAGAGAAAAAAAAAATTGCCCAGCGGGTGGGAAAATGTCGGCATTTTCAGTTTCATTATCTTGAGGAAGGCCTGATTTCTCCATGATGCAACACATGTTTTGTCTTTGTGTCAATATTTTCTGTTAAGGAGAAAGGTTCACATAAAATCTTGCATTTGATTGTATGCTCATTTCCACATTACAATCTGTTACCCTGTTGACGGGAGGAGCTACCCTTGAGGATCATTTTCTATGTTTGTTGCCCGAGATCAAATCTAAGTACACATAATAAGTTAGACATAGTAAAATCTCTTGATAAGCAATTTTATTTTGGCATAGCTACAGTCGTTGCTATGGAAACAGCTGCCTTCTTCAAAATAAACAATGAATTTCAACTCACCAAATTTGACAAAATTTGGTGAGAGTATACCTGAGCCAGATTCTATCAGAGTAACAGCAAGCTTTTTTCAATAAATACCCCCCAAAAATATGAGAATTTTCCCAAAGTATAAAAATCTTTTTCTAAAATTAGGTTGCGTAATCGTTTTCCGATGGAATAATGATATTTTTTTCTCGCAAATATCTCTCTATTACATTGATGGCAGCCTTGTCATCTATGTTTCCTGGAAGTTTCATGTCAAAAGGATGAAAACCAAGGAAGGAGTAGGGGAAAAACTGGAAGAAAAAAAATAACATTTTGCGAAAAACGACAAAAATTGTGAATATTCACTATATTAACCCATCCTCATGTTTTCAAAGGCAATTTACCAGGAGAATCAAGACTTTCTTAATTGTATCCATGCTATTTTCAGACCAAAAACTGGTTGATCTTAAAAAATCAGCCTACATCCCAAAATCTTCAAAACAAGGGTCGCTCCTCCCCTTAACTGAGCAAAGCCAAGTGCAAATCTGGAAAACTATCAAGGACCAAGCATAATAGTAAAGATGATTTCTACAAGAAATTGTCCCTCTTTGAAATGAACTGGGTTTGTTCAAAATATCACTCAACTCAACTCAACTTTTACTTTGAAATATTGACAGTGAAACTTCCTCAAAATATCATGTTTGAGTCTTGAGCGTATTATTTTCTCTTATTTTTTTCAGAGGGTTTCAGTTCCTTTTCACTATTGTACATCATTATCTCGCCTCCGCTTCATTTGTCTCGAGAGTGTGGGCTTTCGGTGTTCGTTTTCTCTCGTGACCATTTTCAAAATGAATCTCTTATAATGTGAATTTTTAAAATTTACCTCATATAATATTGGACCAAAGGTTCAAGATGCTTTTCCTTCACCCAGTGGACAGACATTCCAGTTAATCGTCTCAGTCTGTTGATATATGTTGAAAGTTTTGTAGTCTGTGATTGATTTCTGAACTGAATACAAAGTGCATCTTTACAGGAGAGTAGACTAGAGAAAAAGAGGATAGACTAAACAGAGTACATTCCTAAGGGCTTAACGTCTTTGTGGTTCTGTAGAAGGTCCTAAGCACAGAGACAGTTTTATGACTGTATGTCCTAATATCT
This sequence comes from Aplysia californica, assembly GCF_000002075.1. NCBI lineage: Eukaryota > Metazoa > Mollusca > Gastropoda > Aplysiida > Aplysiidae > Aplysia > Aplysia californica. Next base: position 11,169 of record NW_004798704.1, on the reverse strand, counting down.
TGGAAAAGTGCACAGTAAGTTTTGTTTTTCATATTTGTCTAATACTATTAATATGAATTGTAGTACTTAAATTTTCATATGGTTTAGCTTTCATTAAAAAAATTTTTTTTTTGCAAGCACACCAGACCTGTTGTCGTCAAGTTTGCTAGCTAAGTGAATGATGGTCTTGTATAATTGATGATGACAAAAGAGTTCTCTGATTAAATAATTTAAATAAGAATAATAAATCTCATCGGTTCTTTTATTCCATGTTGATAACATTCTATGCGATGCGTTTTCAAAGAATCTCTGCCTTCCTCCTTGGGCATGTCTCTCACTGCCAGGGCCGGCGGCAATGCAGGCGCAAGATGAAAGTCTTTCATTGTTCTGATTCACTTGATTTTGTTTCTCCACTCAGTATATTTTGTAAGCCAAATATTTGGAATATTGTAAGTGGCTGTGGGGTGCAGCTGATAGGTCACATTTCTAAAACTGTAGTTCTTGTGTGTTGGCTCTCTCAGACAATCTCTTCCTTTTGTTCTCAGCATCATATAGAAATGCTGCTACAGCCATCGGTGGAGTAGCGTTTATGTGTTCTGCTGCCATGCTGTTGCATGCAGAAGCCCCTAGTTCGGTTTCCTATGTGAGGAGGATGTTTATTGAGTGTCTTGGTGTTTCTGCTGGGGAGTTGTTGTATCCCTCCAAGCCTGGGCTGGTCTTGACAGGCATGGTGGAAGCAGCCCGCACGCTAAATGATTAAAATTTTGTCTAAATGATCGAAATTGTGTCTAAATGATCTAAATTGTGTCGATTGGAGCATAAAAAAACCATGTACATTGTGTTGATGCTGTCCTTGATATTTCACACAGATGTAAGGCTACAGTACACTTATTTTTCCCCTTTTTTATGTGGATTTGATTTGTGCTGGTGGCCGGTTTGTAGAGGTGGGTAAAATCCGGATAATCTATTTATTTATAAGGATAATCGGATACTTCTCAATGAGACATTATCCGAATTCAGACTCTTAACTCTCTTGCCTGACCCGTTTGCCCAAGTGGGTTCACCCATGTTTTGAAGAATTGCTAACCCGTTTGTTAAAGTGGTTCTAACCCATTTGCCGAAGCGGTTCATGTCATAGTATTTGCCGAAGAGGTGCACTAACATGTTATCCGGATTTTTGCTAAAGCGACTCATTGCCCAGCCCTACCGGTTTGTCTGTGATATGAAGGCCTCATTATGTATAAATTGTATTCTCTCTTCTTTGAACTGGTGGCGTGTATGCTTACATGTTTCTAACGTGTATGCTTACATGTTCCTAGCGTGTATGCTTACTTGTTAGAGCAGTTCCTAGAAAAAACGTTGAGTTGGGGTGCATCTGCCATCAAGAGTTCATAGCTCTCTGTGCATCCAAAAGAGAGAGAGAGAGAGAGAGAGAGAGAGAGAGAGAGAGAGAGAGGAGAGACCTAGAGAGAGAGAGAGAGAGAGAGGAGAGACCTAGAGAGAGAGAGAGAGAGG
>NW_004798704.1:5985-7114 GCF_000002075.1 Aplysia californica | reverse complement strand
CCCACCCCCAACAAACCAGAACCAGCAACACAAAGGCAAACGGCTAACCTGACACACAAAAAAAGAAAAGAAAAACTCCACTTTTTTATGTCAAAGGAAACCGGTATTGATGAATTGATCATTGATCATCCATTCCCATTTTCAATAGGATGGGATGAGAACTGTCAAAGTTGGAAGTCGTATTGGCACCTGAATTTTCCTGTTCGTAATTCATTGCATCTGTCAGGATTCTCTCAAAGAAGCACAAACTTCAGCAGCAATGACCAAATTGAAAACCATCTGGAACGACAGAAATATCACCTTCAGATCAAAGATAGACTGATGCGTTCCCTGGTCATGTCTATTATTGTATGCATGTGAATCCTGGACCTTGAATGCAGACCTTGAAAGAAAGATCAAAGCTGTGGAGATGAGATGCTTCCGAAAAATCCTTGGTATCTTGTACAAAGATCACATCACAAATGATGAAGTCAAACAACGGATCAAATACGAAATTGGACCATACGCTGACCTGCTCTCTCTGGTCAGGAAACGCAAACTGCATTGGTATGGACACATCACCCGTTCATCCGGCCTAGCCAAGATGATCCTGTAAGGCAGCGTCCAGGGAAAAAGGAACAGAGACAGACCGAAGAAGAGTTGGGAGGACAACATCAAGGAATGGACTGGCCTGGAACTCAAAGACACGCTCAGAAAAGCTGAAGACCGGAAGGAGTGGAGGAAGCTGGTGGCCAAATCTTAAAAAACACCCCAACGGACATGCAGTCTTTGGGATAGGTGAAGGTGAATTCTTTGCTCTATGGTATGGGACTTGCGTTTGCAGGGGGATGGTCGGATCATGATGTTATTTGTTTATTTACTACTGGGTAAAAATTGAGAAATAGTTTCCAGTCGGGTGTGTGTGTGTGTGTGTGTTTCAGACATAATTCCTCCTGCTAGCTGTAAACTTAAGGAAGCACACAGGTTTATTTTGTTATAAAATGCTACAGCATCAGCCCACACACACACACACACACACACACACACGCACACGCACACGCACACGCACACACACACACACATTCGGGTCCGTGTTGCCTTTTTTCTGTTTGGCTCCTCCTTTCCCACCCTCCTCCCCTTTGCCTTCCCT
>NW_004798704.1:1966-3982 GCF_000002075.1 Aplysia californica | reverse complement strand
TGTCTCCATATTCCACCCCAACCCATGGTTTGGTCTCCCCTTTTAACCGGGGTCTTCTCCCCCCAACCCCACCCCCAAGCAGCACACACATACACACACACACACACACACACTATTAAGATATTGAAACAAATATTTTGCAGTGGAACCACTGAACATTCAAAATGCAACCCAATGACTAAAGATCGTTGTGCCACTAGTAAGGCTAAAATGTCAGGAAGGAGTGTCCAGACCAAAGTCAGACCCGCGTCTGGCCTGCTTATTTCATACATCTACTATCTGAACTGACTGTATGTCATAGTTTCTGTCTGTCAGTACTCTTACAATAATAATTTCTTTGATCTCACATTGCCTTGCATTTGCTCTTTCGTGAAAACGTTATGCTTTCATTCAAATGTTGCCATAAAGAGGTTTTCGCCTTGGAAATCATCAATAAGTTACTTGAAAATGAAGCTAATTTTTCCTCAGAAGTTGTGAACCCCCACCACCTTTTTAGAAATTTTGAAGATCGATCCTGGTGATGCGTAGAACGCCTTCATTTCTTTCTAATGAATCAACTGTTTCTTAGACTGTTGCACATGCAATGCATATCCGTGAATATGTATTTAGCTGTGCCCTTTGTTTTCTTTATTCCTCGAGGAAACAGAAATAGTTATTGGTCTTTGGTCAGTAATTGTCAGATTTTGTAGTTGAGTCAACTCCTAAGTCAACTCCTATGGTATACAGTACTGTTACGGTTTTTCCTTATATTGCTTGTTGAAGAAATGAGTTCCATTCCTGTGTGGGGAAACGTTTGTTGTTGTTATCTGCTGGGATGTTGTATCCTACTTGTTGTGGGCTGGCTCGGACATTCATGGTCGAAATAGCCTGTCTCCCATATGATTTAAATTGTGTTGATTAGCGTTTAAAATTTGTACAATTGCTCGTTGTTATTCATCACTTTATGTTCATGTTTTAGTTGTGATCAGCAATGGCTGCTGTTCAAGTGTTGTTGTAATTTTTGTTTCATCGTGTTTCAAATATTATAATTCATGCATATTACTTCCCTTGTATTTTGATGGCTATTAGTTGAGGTTGTTTGCTGGGCCGTCTCTTTTGGTTGTTTTCAACTCCCCTTTTTCTCTTTTGTCTTTTCAGGGTTTTGTCAATTCAGGGTACAGTGTAAACGGCATGGCACCGGTAAGTGACGTATGTCTTGTGTGAAGAGATCACCACCCCCTTGCTGCTTGCACACCACTTGTATAACTTGCTTGACTTTGCAGGGACTTCCATGTGTTTTCTCTTGTAGTTCTACCACCTTACAATTACAAAGTTCTCTTTGACATTTTTTACTAAGACCATGAGATCAGAAAGCAAGTGCTCTATTTGCTTTATCAAGGTCGTAAGAATATTTGAAGGTGTTGTCAAGATATTGCATTTGGAGAAGCTTGAAGTGTTGTAAGACTTTAAAAATTTGACGTCAAATTTCCCGAAAACTAGGTATTGAGCAGATATAACTTTTAAATTCTGAGGTAGCGAATTTGTCGTCATTGATCCACACATTAGTTGGATTCTCTTAATTTTGTTAAATATTTATAAGAGATAAGATAAGATAAGATAGTACTTTATTATCCCAGAGGGAAATTTTCCTTGGCTGTACAGGACCGTAAAAACACATGCAGGTATGCACAAAAAAAAAAAAAAGAAGATATATATATATATATAAGTCTTTGCTCTTATATGAGCATTGTTTATAAAAGTACAAAATAACAACGCATGTTCTGGAAGTGAAAGTTACATTGGTGTTGCAGCAAGGTGTGAGTGTTTACTTCTTATGTGTTTTTGTTCTGGAATGTTCTCTACTCTGTGGTATAATCTATTAGAAACCAGGGTTTCTGTTTGATTATTCTTGACAAACCCTTGACACGTTGACAGAGGTACCTGCAGCCTGTTTGAATGAGAGGTGGGAAGTGATGGGGGAAAGAGAGACAGACAGGCGGACAGAATGAGAAAGAGGGAGAGGGGGGGGGGGGGGGA
>NW_004798704.1:0-1089 GCF_000002075.1 Aplysia californica | reverse complement strand
CACTCTCTCTCTCTTTCTTTTTCCATTTCTTCTCTTTTTCTCCCTCCATAATTCTCTTTCTCTCTCTCTCTCTTTCTCTCTCTCTCTCTCTCTCGCCCTCTCTCTCTCTCCCTCCCCCTATCCCTCTCTCTCCCTCCCTCTCTCTCTCTATCCCCCCCTCTCTCTCACACATACAAATGCGTGTTCCCACCAGTTTCCCTCTCCCACCGCTCTAGAGAAAGCCTCGGAAGCCTGGGCTGCCTGCTACAACTTCTAGCTAGGTATTGAATATTTTAATGTTTTGTTTTTGACGTTCTGGCTTGTAGTCTCAAGAACCTGCAAGAACCTGCACTTTTTGCGCCTGCTCCACGAGTGGGCGTCAATATCTTCTCAAATCGACACCACGCTCAGTGAGGGCCGGCATGATCTAGACTTCTAATTTAAAAAAAAAAATTTTGTTGGCCGGCGATAAAACATTGTTTTAATTATAGAAGTACGTACAGTCAAACTTGTCTAAGACGATCGGCCGTTGCCGATAAAACCTTGTTTTAATTATAGAAGTACATACAGTTGAACTTGTCTAAGACGATCGGCCGTTGCCGATAAAACATTGTTAATAATTATAGAAGTACGTACAGTCACACTTGTCTAAGACGATCGGCCTTTGCCGAGGAGAAAAATGACGACGTCTTACACATGTCTTCTTTTTCTTGGACATTGTCATCATTAGGAAGAAAAATAGCAGTGGAAAGTGGTCGTTCGTACGGGTGCTTGTCTTGTACAGGTGGTCATTACAGGTGTGAAGTATTTGATCTTGGCGTCGCAAATTCCTGTAAATATCTCTGTTCTCGTTGCTGATGTAAGTAAGTTCTGTCTCTGTTCCTCCCTGTGGGTGAGCCAACTGCCAGTTGCGGGTGTTAGTTACAGTTCTTTCTGACCTTTCCTATATATTTTATTTAAAAATCTGATGGCAGAGTTAGGATTGTCGTGGTTTTGACGAAATGGGAACGGGACGAGGCGAATGTTGTTGTTCTTTTTTGTCTGTTTCTCGTTTGTTTGTTTGTTTGTCTTGTCTGTCTTCGTCCTTAACTTATCCATCACCCCCCCTCT
>NW_004798703.1:105198-105531 GCF_000002075.1 Aplysia californica | reverse complement strand
AATTTTAGAGAAGAAAATTTTTCGGTCGCTACCCGGATTCGAACCCGGGACCTTTGAATGAGAGGCCAACACCTTAACCTCTAGGCCACGAGAGCAAGCGCTCCACCCAAGGCCTGCAACGGGGAACAGCGACTGCTGACTGCTGACATTATTTTACTGGGGAACAGCGACCGGGGAACAGCGACTAGTATTTTACTATATTTCTTTATTACAGTTGAACTTGATGTAATCGCCTACAGTATTGAATACAATTAGACCAAACCAAAGATAGTACAAGACAAGATGGGCCACTTCTCTCTTTGAGCCAATTAAAAAAGTGTCCTCAAAATTTGG
>NW_004798703.1:102756-104298 GCF_000002075.1 Aplysia californica | reverse complement strand
GGAAAAACGAAAGAGAGCTTCAAAACAGACTGCAGCGCCATCTGAAGCAAAGAGCATACTTCCTGCGGACACTTTTTTGGCTGAGTGGCCCATCTTGTTATTTACTATCTTTGGTTACACTTCGTCTCGATTTTCAGTAAGCGTAACTATTAACCAGCAGAGCGTTATCCATTTCAAAGATTTCTCTACAATAATTCTTAAAGTCACAATCTGGTTGACACTTGAACGGTTTTGTCGGAAACCTGTCTGGTTTTCTTGGAGGTATTCATCCGAAATTTCTAGAGCTGCAAAAGAATCCTTTAAAATATTTTCCTGGTATTGATACAAGTGTTATTGCCCTGTAATTCCCACTCGCGCTTCTTCAGGAGCTTAATAAGGTGGCCTTCTTTCCAGTCTTGAGAAAATTCTTCTGTAGTCCAAATCTTCTCATATATAGCCTGTTTGGGGTATCTTCCAGTGTACGTTTGTCAACGGGCGGCATGTAGTTATAGGGCCTTCTGCCTTTTCACTATTTTTCGTTCTGATTTCATTAGCAATAATTTCTTGTTCAATTTGAGGGTCACTATTCACTTTTAAGTCTCTCCCAGCTGGCAGTATATCGGGTGGATGATTTGTGGCTGGTCACTGGTCTGTTCAGAAGTTTCTGGAAGTTTTCTGCTCATCGATTTAGTTTTGCTTCTTTTCACATTCTTTTCTTTCGAGGGTAATTCCAGTTTATTCTACCTTCCACGTGATTTCTTGGTAGAATGCTACTCATCTGTATGATTGATTGAGATGTTTAGACTTCTATGCCTCGTCTCTTTTATTTGTCGCGTGTGTCTGTTTTCCTCCTCTTCTTAACTTTATGATCTCGTTATTGGAGCTCCTCACATGATGCTTATTTGGCTTCAATTTCATCTTGCATTATCAGTTTTGTGATCATTATTTCTTCGTTCATTTGTAAAGTTGTTAACTCTTTTCCACCCATTTTACAGTAAGAAAGCATTTCTTCTTCATTCAGGGTGTTTAAAAAAGCGAGGGCAATATAAGTCGGTCTTCTGTACACACATTTCTTTTTTAAATTCAGAAAATAAAATTACGCCAAGGGGAAGTCAAATTTGTCAATGGAGAAAGTCGACTTTCAGAAATATAGCTAGATCCATCAAGTTACAAAATGTTCAATGAAAATTGATAAAACTTCAAAATTTTTCCTAAGAATCAGTCATAATGTATATTTGTGCTTTAAAGAACTTGTACAAACATATCTATGTATACATATTATGGTTGATTTTTAAGAACCTGTAGTTTTGCACTTCACTTCAAATCTCTTGGAATCAAGTTTAGAAAGTTCTTAATTATTCTCGAGCACTTTGTAAAGGGATTTTCCTCCTATTATATTAACGGATTTGACATCCCCTTGTCTGAATTTGAATTTTTCATTTATGCGAAGTCGTTTAATTGAAACCGATTTTAAGATAAGACTTTTTTGCCCTTTTAATTATAAATGTATCCCTCTTTTTAAGACTCCTGGTATATATATATATATACATACATATATATATA
>NW_004798703.1:98138-99335 GCF_000002075.1 Aplysia californica | reverse complement strand
CCACCCCCTCACCTCCTTTGCCCCCTCCTCTGGGCTCCTGACTCTTTCTGCAGCCTTTCTACTGCTACTCCTTGACTCCTACCAACTAAAAGTATTAGATGTGTCCCGCGCTCTCATATGACCTTATGCAGTTGCGAGCGCCGTAAAACACTTACCAAAAAAGATAAATAATAATAAGGTCATATGAGCGCGCGGGACACATTAAACTTTTTCAGTTGGTGAGAAATTTTGAATTTTGCCCGGGTGGCGGGTGTAGCCTACTCTTATCGATTTTAGACCACAAATGGATCTTTAACGTGCGCAACTTGCACACGGGACCACAGAGATTTTTCGCCCTTGTCCGAGAAGGCTAGGTGTAGATCTTTCCTACCAGAAGATCAGGGGTGTCGCTGAAAGACAGCAGTAAGAAGGAGCCGAGGAGTAGCAGTAGAAAGGCTACAGAAAAAGTCATGAGCCCAGAGGATAGGAGGGGGCAAAGGAGGTGAGGGGTGGGGCAGAAAGTGGAAACGACAGCAAACTACAGAACATTGCTAGAGAGCAGAAAGGAGATGAAAGGGGACAATTTTAGAGACAAAAATTTCCGTCGCTACCCGGATTCGAACTCGGGACCTTTGAATGAGAGGTGAACACCTTAACCTCTAGGCCACGAGGGCCCCCAAAGAGATGTTGTACTTTGTTCACTGACTTTCATTATAGAAGGGTTTTTTAAAGCGTTTTATGGCCCCCACAACTGCATAATAAGGTCATATGAGCGCAGGTGACACATCAAACATTTGCAGTTTGGTATGATGTAATTTTGAATTTGGTCGGGTGGCGTCCGAAGCCCACACATCGATTTTTGTGCCATCAAGGAATCTTTCACGTACGCAACTTGCACAGGGGATCTCCAAGATTTTTTATCTATATCTGAGCAGGCTAGGTGTGAGATCTTACCTACCATAAGATCAGGGGTGTGGCTGAAAGACAGCAGTAAGAAGTTAAGGAGTAGCAGTAAAAATGCAGCAGAAAGAGCCAAGAGCCCAGAGGAGGGGACAAAGGGGGTGGGGTGGGGGCAGAAAGTGGAGACAAAAGCAGACGACAGAGCATGGTTGGAGAGCAGAAAAGGAGGTCAAAGGAGAACATTTTCCGCCGCTGTCTGGATTCAAACTCGGGACCTAATGAATGAGAGACGAACACCGTGCCCCTTGACCAGTAGAG
>NW_004798703.1:96179-98038 GCF_000002075.1 Aplysia californica | reverse complement strand
TCTCTCTCTCTCTCTCTCTCTCTCTCTCTCTCTCTCTCTCTTTAGTGATGCTGTCCCATGCAGATTAAGTCTACAATCAGATACTATACAAAGTTGGACAAAGTTAGCACACAACAGTTTTCCATCATTGTGCAATCAAACGTTCTTCATTGTACTTCTCATTTCTCAGAACACTGTTGTAACAAAGTGGTGAAGTGTGTCAAATGCTAATTATAGAACTTAGTGTCTAGTCTGGCTGCGGTGACGGTGGAAAAGGGGAGGGAAGGGAGGGGTAGGCTTATTGTTTCCGGCCCAGACTCTGACAGCCGAGAGCCTATCGCTACTCTTGTTATAATTCTCCTTATACATCTTCACTAGACGATTCCTCTTTTCGCCGGCTAGACTCATATGGGCCAGGTAAGTTATTAGTGGGGAGAAAGCGATGAATAAATACAATAAATAAACCTCTAGTCAACAGTCCAGCTGACAAAAATCTGACCGGCACCGCTGGTCTTGCCCAGTTAACAAACCACCCCTGGCTGGGACGATCAAAGTCACCCCCCCCCCCCTACTCTCATTTACACTGTCTCTCAAGGTTTTAAGGCAATTTGGAGAAAAAGGCACAACTATTAGACTCTATTTCACAGCTCAAATGTAGCCAGTGAGTGAAATAAGACCTATGCAGTGGTCATTAAAAAATTTGCGCAACTTATCCTCAAATAACTCTTGAACGGATGAATCAATGTCACTCATACTTTGCACAGCAATTTGTATCAATTTTTCTTAACTTAATCGTATTTTCCCACAACAACTGAGGCTGAATTAAAACATTTTCTTCATGAATTTATATAAATTACTATAAATCTCCGTCACACGGAAAATGGAATTGTTCACAGCACTTCCTGCTTCTCACACACATTTTGCACATGTATCTTCGTCACAGCTCATCAATGACACTTTTTTATTTTAGAGGCAAAATTTGTTACAAGAAATTAACTTTATTGTGAACACATGTTTTGCACCTGAAGGCTATCTCGTTTATTAGTGGATCAAATTTTACCAAATTTCATACATATAACAAGCATAGTAACGGGTCTTAAAATCCGCAATCAAATTTAAGAAAAAAGTCTCGTTTCCATGGGTACGGCGGCAATATTGGATTTTATTGACATGTCTTACGTAATTAATGCCGCATTTATTTTTCACGAAAATATATATATACATTTTTTTTGCATACATCTTAGCAAACAATAGATCTACAAATTTGTGTTATGAATTTGTCCTAAACGAACTAGAAATTTTTTTAATGAACTTTTTTTTAGGTAGTATTCACGATTGTAAAAAATAATCCGTGAAAATCCACACTCCAAACATCGCCTACAAAAAGAAAAACAACTATTCCATATAATAAAAAATCATCTTTCTAGATTTTAGTATTACATCTTCTCTTCATTCTGTGAAAATTTCATGAAGATTGGCTGAAAAATGGTGGAGTTATTAATACAAAAAATTATAAAGAAAAACTACGTTTCGAGAAAACGGTCGAAAAAGAAACATAAAATATTGATCTTATGAGGAAATACTGGTGACAAACATACCCGCTATGGGAAGAAATAAGGCTTAAGCGGGTTCCTATGCGATGAAATAGTTGTAATGGATGGTGAAGAAGCTAAAAATGCCAACAACTTAGAATCCATAGTTTACAGTCAAACCGGGACTTTCGGGGTGTAGATGCGGACATAATAGAGAAAGAATAAGTGACACAGTAAGAGGGGGAGTGTTCTAAGTCGGAGACCATTGCAGTATGATAATAATAATAACAATAATGATAATAATAATGATAATAATAATAATAACAATAATGATAATAATAATGATAA
>NW_004798703.1:90388-96079 GCF_000002075.1 Aplysia californica | reverse complement strand
GGGGGGTAATAAAACCCGATATCTTTTCGACGTCGGACTGCCATTGGAAACTCTATGGCTATAATATTCGACATCATTTCTATGTCATACTGCCATCTGACAAACCAAGGCTTAAAAAATCCGACATCAAGCCGATGTCGAATAACCATCAGTAAGCAATGGAGATTTAAACCCGCTACCGTTTTGACGTAGAATTGCCATAGAAAAATATTTATGATCAAAACTCAATGTCGTACCGATGTCGAGATGACATTGGAAGTTGATGGTAATCGTTGTTTAGACGTCGGATTGATGTTGAAAAACTTTGTCTACAAAATCCGACATCGTTTCGACAGCAGTCTATCTTGGGACAACGATGACAATTAGAATTTTACATTATATAGACACCAAATTGGTGTCCTGCAACGACCTCTGGGCTGCATCCGACATCGGCCCGACAGTAGTGTGCGATGTCAGGCCTACGCGGATCCGTGTAGCAAATGAGATCGGGACAACACCGTTTACAAAGCGGCCCGCCGACTGACATCGGCCATGGGTCTTATTTCTGAGCTCGGCCCGAGGTTTTGTCCGAAGTCAGAAAGAAGTCGAACCGACTCATTCATGCTGAAAAGCAATGACAGGGACCACATCCAACCCACCGTTTTAATACCCAACGCACATTGCAGAAAGGTCTATCAAATTCATAAAATTTGACAGTTCTGATACAGTTGAGAGCGGCCAGATTTCCCTTCATGGAATGACCATATAATATATATATATATGTTACAGTCAAACCCGGAAACTAGTCATTCTCAGGAAATGCCAGAAAATTCAGTCATTCCCAAATAATTCCTGTTTTGATCAGGCATTTCCAGGAATGCCTAAAAATATTAGACATTTTCAGAGAATGACTGAAATAGACCTCCCAAAGTCCAACCCTTCGTCCTCGTCGGGGGAGGTGGAAACAGGACAAATTAGGGGATAGCCGGGTCTGGGTGAAGTACGGTGTGACTTTATGTCACTGAGGCGTTACGCTAGCCGCGAAAGCCGACCAGGGTCACCCCGAAACGTTGCTGGCTAAAGGGGCTCTGGTGAAACCGTGACTGGCCTAGCAAGCCGACGGCGCGCTTTTCCCTTTCGTCAAACCGCAGCCACCTCCCGAATCGTCAGCCACCTCCCAACATTTGACACGGGTCAAACTTCCATCTATTAATAGGTAGTTAAATCTACCGGAACATGTATTAGGCGAAGTGATGTGCAATGATAGTCGCAATAGAGAGATTGTTTTGGTCTCTCTTTGCTCATCTGCACCACACGAATTTAATTGATGTTTTCCCTGGACTCTGCCTTTACTAAAGTCTCGAATCTAGATCTAGTTGTAATCCAGTTGCAGGTTGCAGATTTAATAAATTGCCGACAGAGAGAGAGAGAGAGAGAGAGAGAGAGAGAGAGAGAGAGAGAGAGAGAGAAGGGGGAGGAGTAGATCTTTCGAGAACTTCCGGGCAAAACAAAATGGCGACCCGCGTAGTTCGGCTCGATTCGAAAAGTGAAAGAGCCATAGCATTTGTGTAGACCATCAAATTAGCTTACTTTTGTGCTATAACGTCATTTTTTTCTTTGCTTTTGTCAATTTGATCTTCCACACCGATAGAAAGTATTTCGAAATTAGGAAAAAAACAGGTCTTGTTTCACACTGGATGAGAATAGCCAATGCTGGCAAGTCTCACCCGGGGTGAGAGGTTAATCGTTGGGTTTTTATTCTCACCCCGCGTGAGGATAGCCACTTCCTTACTTAGATGATTAGGTGATTAAACTTGATCTCTTATTGACAATATAAAAGTCAATTTAAGCTTCATTTCGTTAGCTAGAAAAAAATGTGTTAGGTTTGCTAACTTCTTAGACTTTGTGTAAAATATCACTTTTAACTAAACGAATCCTTACAAGCCTAGGCTTGGCCTTTGTAATCTCGAAGGTTTAGAAGTAGAAGTAGAAGAGTCTACTACTAGAGTCTAGAGTCTAGTCCAATTTATTTAAATACTGGATAACATAAATCTGCAACCTGCCGCAAGATTACAACTCTAGATCTAGATCTGGATTCGAGATTTTAATAAAGGCAGAGTCCAGGGGAAAACTTCAAGAAATTCTCGTGGTGATGAGTAAAGAGAGACCAAAACAATCTCAATAAATAATATATCGCGACTATCACGGCACATCACTTCACCTATACATGTTCCGGTAACTACCTATAAATAGATGGAAGTTTGACCCGTGTCAAAGGTTGGTATGTGGTTGACGATTCGGGAAGTGGCTGCGGGTTGACGAAAGGGAAAAGCGCGCCGACGGCGGATAATTATTGCTACGAAAAAATCAAAGGAGAAAACACGAATAGATTCAAACGGAAAACGACATGGAAAAGTAATAAACGGACAGCGAGCTAGAACAGCGATTAAAATAGGCACATGGAATGTCAGCGGACTTGGAGACAAAGAACCAGAAATAGTGGATTTCAGGGAAAGAAAGAAAATAGCAATCATGGGCTTGTCAGACATAAGAAAGAGAGGCAACCACAGCAAGCTGACCCATAAAGGCTACCTACTGATCTGGAGCTGAACACCTGAAAATGAGAGAGCCAAACATGGTGTAGCTTTCATCATACACCCAGCCAAAATGGATACAATCTATGAAATCAACCAGATCTCAGAGAGAATAGTGAGCATTTTCTTTTATCTATAGAAATCTACTGCTGAAAGTTACAGAGATTATATTTTTTGGTTGTCTTTTTTTCTTTCTGATGTGTTTTGTTTTCTTTCCAAATACACAACAAATTAGTGATACTGATACGTTCTGTTTTAAATTTGTCTGTACATAAAACATGAAAATTCGTGTTGATAAAGGTCAAAACATGTCGCGAATGGTGTTACGGTAACTTGGCATAATTTGGCCAGCTAAATTCGCTTAATTCTACGGGGGCAGCCCTACTCCGCCTCTCATGTACGCGACATGCCTCAATGTATTAGATCTAGGCCTATAGGGGCCGTTCAAAATATAAACTTACACCTCAGATGGGAAAGGGTGTCTTTGGCTTCTGTATGAAAAGTGTAAAATTGGGTGGGGAGGTTAACCAAATATGACACTTCTGTGAGATGAACGTTTTGCTCATGACTGGGAAGAAAAGGTAAAAGAAAAAGTTGATAAAAGCCAGTAACAAGACCCAGATCTGCATAATCACTCTGCAGATCCCCGTTGTTGTTGGGTTATTGTTGTTGTTGTTGTGTTTTTTTGGGGGGGAGGGGGGCAATTTTGAAATTATGATGAAAACTCTGTAGGTGGATATCTAATTTCTTAATGTTTCTTTGTAACTTTGCAACTGTTTTGTTGGTTTTTTAATGTCTTGATGTCTTTTATTAGTAAGGCACGTACCTATTGCATTGACAAGAGTCTCAATGTCTTCAACATGTGTTCTTTCTAGTTCATATGGTTTGATTAAATTGTATTAAATGAAATAATTATTTTTTTTACAAGCTGTTAAAAAAGCCACTCATAGTACAGGTATCTTTAAAATAATATTGGAAGTTGAAGATCGGAAAAAGTACTAATATTAAATTGGTGTGGGTGGGGCTTGGAGGCAAATGTGAGAAAAGTGTAATTTGGGTTTTATAAAAAGTCCCCAAAAGTGTAAGATTATATTTGAACAGCCCCATAGGTTTTCCATTTCCTCATCATCACCATCATTCTATTCTCTTCTTCATCTACCTTCTCCCTTCCTCCACCAACACCTCTTCCTTCTTCTCCCCACCATCGTCATTCACCCTCTCTTTATCATCACTACCCCCATCACCTTCTCGTCATTATCATTACCATCATCATTGCCACTGCCAGCATCATCGTCTCATTCACCAACAGCACTACATGTACCCCACCCACAAGAAGAGCGGCCATTTTGGAGTTAACACTTTTCGCCTTGGGAATGCCTTTAAAATGTTCATCCTTCCTTTGCACTGAACAGATTTTTGATAGGTGTAAAATATTTTTGTTGTTGTTCACAATGATTAATTTATTATTTATTGTGATGCAATTTCAGAGTACATGAACATAATATATAGGTCTATATATTTTTTACATTCAAATATCAAAATTTTCCTCAGTACGATTGACCATAGCATCTGTATATCATTCCACCATTTTTCATGCAATTTTGTTAGAGAGTAAGAAGCCTTCGGTTTAAAAAAAAATATTGTTTGTTTTGCATGTTGGTGCTGCTTCCATTCCATGGCAACTTTCTAATTTTCTGTCTTATCAAATTTACTTTCTTCATTATTTCTTATGCGCGTAGCTATAATTTTTTTCCTAAAAATATGAATCGAAAAAAGAATCACCCTTGGGGTGAGCTGTTCCCCGTAAAAATGGACAGTAATAATATGAGCACATCAGAAAGCAATGAAAGGAAAACAAAACACAAAAACTGTAAAAATGCAGTCTATTTTATTATATGAAAGAATACCACAACAAGATCCAAGTAAAGAACATAAAAACATTGAATTGTTTAAGTCAAGAATAAAGACTATAAGTATGTTACATTAGTTTAGTCATTTAGTAAAAGGTAGTATAAAATAACAATGTCCAAATTTTTCATTCTTCCAAACCTTTATTCAATTAGGGTGAGCTGTTCCCCTTAACAATGGACAGTAATATGAGCACATCAGAAAGCAAAGAAAGGAAAACAAAACACAATAATGAATAACCAAAGCACAAAAACATAAAAATGAGATCTATTTTGTGTGAAAAAATCCCACAAGAAGGTCCAAGTAAAGAACATAAAAAACATTGAATTGTTTAAGTCAAGAATAATGACTATAAGAATTACTAATAATAGAGGACATTTAATTATAGTGCCTTCGGTAAATTGTAAACTGTCTGCAAAGGTGTGTTTTGGGGCCCTCTTCTTAGCTGAATCTACTGTCCTTGAGCTCCTAATATACAGCTGCACAACATTACTTTGTTCAAACTGTTTGATGGCAGCTTCCAGGGCTTTGAAACTTTCAAATTCCGCCCCAACGCCATTTTGGAACGCAAGTGAACTCAAGTCGGTTGAAAAACGTGTTCTACGTCAGTTTGTGACCGCCGTAAAAATAGCCGTGAAGGCTATCTTTACTGCTTCCCGTAAAAATAGCCACAAGGATTTATTTTTGTCGAGATGACAACAAGTAACAACTGATAACAATAAAATAAAGACAAATATCAACACAAACGTCCTAATTTAGTTACTTTTACTTCGTTTTTAAGGTAGTCAGTTGTTATTTGTTGTCATCAGTTGTTATTTGTTTCTATCTCGACAAAGATAAATACCCAATCAGTATTTATCTTTGTAGAGATAACAACAAATAACAACTGATAACAGCAAATAACAACTGTTTAAAAAAAAGTAAAAGTAACCAAATTAAGACGTTTGTATTGATATTTGTCGTTATTTTATTGTTATCAGTTGTTATCAGTTGTTACTTGTTGTTATCTCATTAAAGATAGACAGTCTTTAGGCCATTCCCAAATGGGGGACATTCTCGTTCAAGCATAGTAGAATTATAAATGGGCTGATTCATCATGTCGCACTAATAAGTTCACAATTGCAGGGGAGCAAATGCCCACAGTAAAAGAACAACCCGTGAAAAGTTTGGGTCGGTGGTACTCAGGAACTCTGTCTGATAGGAGTCAAGG
>NW_004798703.1:87910-90288 GCF_000002075.1 Aplysia californica | reverse complement strand
TAACGTGTGTGTACGACAGTACGCTGCGCTATAGAAGTGGGACATTCCAGGATGCACAGGTATCGTCATTACTTATGCTGTAACCCTTGGACACATCTGTCAACACTTGACGTCAAACAGACGCTACAGATAGGGTGCACGCCACATTAAACATTACGTAATTGTGACTTTTATGCTCTTTAGTCCTAAGTTTGTTTTTAGATTTGGTTTTGGTTGCAAGGATATTTACAAATGTACACTCCATTTATGAATTTCAACAAATATAAAAGAAGAAAAGCTTTACAAGGTAAGTTTGCATGCTAATTTGTATGCTATTGTGTTGCAAAACTTTAGTGGTTAAATCACAATTCTTTACATGTGTTATTTTTTGCTTAATTAATGTTGTTTCGTAAGAGTTTACAAAGGGGAACTACTCAATTACTTCCCTTGAAACTCCGAGGGTCAGGGGGCGTTCAAATATGGAAGTTGTTAGGGGACTGTACAGTCCCCTAGCGCTACCCACTCGGGGACTGCGCAGTCGCCTAGCGCTGCTTTTGGCACTGGGGGACTGCAAAGAAACAACCTTTGCCCTTTGGATCGAGTTCAACAAGCCATCATCGGACAGATCTAGATCCTACTGATACATTATATCTAGATCTAGTTAAGTCAGTTAAGTTAATTAGTATGGTGGGAGAATCTATATCTAGAGCCAAACACTGTTTATTTAAGGCGAATTTATTAACTATGAAGATAGGTTTGTTGATCTATCTAGATCTAGATCTAGATCTAGTTGTACTTACTTATGACATAGACTGTAGACGACGCTACATGGTAGGTCTACTCTTCTTCAATTAAAAAAAACCGCAGTCTGTATATATAATATCTAGATCTAGATCTAGTTTAGATCTAGATCTAGTTTAGATCTAGATCTAGGCCTAGTAGTAGGTCTAGTACTAGTATTACTAATGATTTTCTACTTCCAAGGTACTGTAATCCTTCTTTGGGCTGGGTGAGAATACTCCACATAATATTATTCTGGTGCTTTTTCGGTAGTTCCCACCCCCCTTATTTGAGCCTGACCTACATCTAGATCTAGATCTATACGTTTGATTCGCGGTGAGCTAAGATACCAAACGTAACAACAGCAAAACATTAAATTGTGGTAAAATTCAGGGAGGCATGCCCCCCTGAAACCCCCCTTCCTATTTTGGTTAGGTCAGGGGCAAGCCCCCCTGAAACCCCCCTTCCTATTTTGGTTAGGTCAGGGGCAAGCCCCCCTGAAACCCCCCTACTCTTGGGGCCAAAACCCGTGAATAACAATTGCGGGGTGGGAACTACCGAAAAAGCTCCATTATTCTCACCCGGTTTTTTCGTTTCCACTCTTTTTAGATCTAGATCTAGAATCTATTTCGCTTATGTTTTCAGTTTTTGTGCAGTCCCCTTACAAGTTCCATTGCAATATCCTGGTAGTTGAGAATCTTTGGTATTACTAAACTAGATCTAGATATCTAGATCTAGATCTAGGAGTAGATTTTATATATTATAGACACAGACTGCAAATTTTTAAATTAAAGAAGTGTAGGCTTACCATGTAGTGTAGTCTATACAGTCTACGTCATAAGTAGCACTACTACTAGATCTAGATATCTAGAATATAGATCTAGATCTAATCAAGATAGATCCTATTCTAGATCAACAAACCTGTCGACATAAATTATAAATTATCCTTGAATAAACCGTGTTTGGCTCTAGATTCTCCAACCACACCCTTTAACTTAACAGTTACTAGATCTAGATCTATGTATCAGTAGGATCTAGATCTAGATCTAGATCTACAATATACGAACTATTACAATATTATAGGCTAGATCTAGATTTAGATCTATATTCTAGATTAGATATAGATTAGTCTAGATCTAGATTCTAGATCTAGAAAGATCTAGATCTACACTACGTCAATTCTACAGGATCAACAAACCTTTCGACATTCGCCTTTCACAACAACAAAAAACAACTGTGGGTGACTCTACCATACTCATTAATTTTTACAAGCAGAACATCATAGCGGCCAAAAACATCGCCAACAGTCAAATCAGACATCATGTTGTCAATTTGTCAAGGGAGGAAATTTAAATGTTGTTGATGTCTAATGATGGCTTGTTGACCTCGATCCAAAGGTCAAAGGTTGTTTCTTTGCAGTCCCCCAGTGCCAAAATAGGCGAGTAAAAATTGACATCGAACCCGGACATGAAAGATAACAACCAAATTTCTACGCCAACTTGAACTTTGAGCCGTTAAGTGCTACAAAAAAATTCAACCAAAATCACCCTTGGGGAACATGCTTAATTTTAACCTAAAAAAGGTCAATTTTTGAATTCGTTAAAAGATGTCATTATTTG
>NW_004798703.1:86449-87711 GCF_000002075.1 Aplysia californica | reverse complement strand
CATAGCATGCAGCTCGGCTTTTGTATGCCAAGCTTCATGACAATTCGTTGGTAACCATGGGAGGATAAGTAAAAATAGTAAAGTTAGGGCGAAATGGGACATTTTTGTGATTTCACATCTGGAACTCCCCCCTTCCATTTCTAACCGATTGTTCGAGTTATGGTCATAAGTGTATGACTTCCGCTGTGTATGAGTTTCCTTCTTCTAGACTGGTTGCTCTGAAGAGCTATAGAGTCCTTCCTACCCTTGTTACGGTCTAGTTAGGGAACTTAAGAAAAAGTCTGTTTGCGTTGATTTGTAGAGAGCTGGTCCCCTTCCACCCCACCCGCGTCATAGGCCAGCACTTAATGTGTAAACTAGAAGATACTGAGCTCGGCGGTTCCTTCCCTGAGCCCAATTTAAATTGTGTCGTTTCTGAAGTATTTTCATAGTGTCCTCTGCAATGACAATGTATACTGCAAGTGATGTTGTACTTGCAGCAAGTACATGATTTGCATGGTGGAGTGCTGCTCTTACACGAACAGCGGATTTCACGTAGCAGTTCATCTGGGGCCAGAGCATTGTCAGTTAACACTGGACTCACAATGTTGTTACTCACAGTGAAGTCGCAATCAACAAAGTCAAAGACAGTGCGCAGATTAAGCCATTTACTAACCTGGAGATGCACTATACGGGCATGGAATTGTGTGGCTCTCTCTCTGCTGGAGCCATCCGTTCAAGTGGCACGTACTTTGGGGAGATGATATGTTGATATCGAAGATCAATAAGGCTCAGGTTTGCGGTCCACTGCAGTAAAGGAATTACAAGAACTTGACTCATATGTCTGTGATGTCCTTTACATTGGCATTTGTTTGTCCAAAAATAGAAGTCTTCTGTTGCCAGTAATCTGACTTTTGCAAAAGTTTGAAAGCCTTAAGCTTACCCATGCCGAAGACAGCAGACTTTGTGTCACATCCTGACACGACATGTGCAACCAGGATACAGCAGCACATGTTCTCACCTATGGTCATTTTAGCTGCTTGAATAGAAATTATTTGGACGTTACTTGGCTTCAGATATGTAGACTTTCATGTCTGTGCTGACATGATACAGAAGCGTTACCAGTATATCTGTACCATTAGCAAAGACAACCACGGGTAAACCTTCATCTGCAAACTGTAATATTTTTCTCTCAAATACGTGTGTCCGCATCCCCTTCTTCTTTGGCATGAGCAATACAAATGTCCTCTTCTTCTAATGACGACCCTAAGAGTCGCACCAAT
>NW_004798703.1:81625-86349 GCF_000002075.1 Aplysia californica | reverse complement strand
CGATAAGATTCTATAAAAAGAACCGCCACAGTTCGAGATTTAGCCCACACTCGGCGGCCATATTTGACCCCCACCGCGGCGTACTGCTCGTGGCGCCGCGAAGAGAGAGAGAGGAGGCTCCATTAGTTCTAAACTCCTTGATCTAGATCTAGTATGGTCTGAAGAATAGTCTCAATTTTTCGGTGCCCCCTCCCTTTTTGAGGGGTTATTTTTCTTCAGAAATTCCTCTACTTCAGCTTCTTCCCACTTCTAGACTTCTGAACTCTCTATAAATTTACTATTTTTGTAACGAAGTGTATTAGGCAAGTAAAAATTGACATCGAACCCGGACATGAAAGATAACAACCAAATTTTTACGCCAACGTGAACTTTGAGCCGTTAAGTACTACCAAAAAAAATTCAACCAAAATCACCCTTGGGGAACATGCTTAATTTTAACCTAAAAAAGGTCAAAAAGGTCAATTTTCGAATTCGTTAAAAGATGTCATTATTTCTTCAGAATGAAAGAGATAGTCAAATGAAGCACAAAAATACTTTTATTTTTAAAATTGACCCAATAATTATCAATTAATTAGCATTTAAAGATTATTATAGGTCAAGGTCAGTGTCAAGGTCATCTTTAAAAATAGCTCAAATATGGTCATGTTTGGTATCAAATTCAACGTCTCAACAAGAAAAACTCAGAATTTATGTTGTTAATGCAATTAACTTAGATTTAAATTACCTATTGGCGGTAAACACATGATTGAGATAATAATGTTAAACGTTTAAAACAAAAAAATATGGTGTGGTCATATAAACCTAAAAAATAAATCCATGTTCCGGCATAGCATGCAGCTCGGCTTTTGTATGTCAAGCTTCAAGAAAATTCGTTGGTAAGCATGGGAAGATAAGTAAAAATAGTAAAGTTAGGGCGAAATAAGAGGCCTTTTCGTGATTTCACATTTGGAACTCCCCCCTTCCATTTCTAACCGATTGTTCGAGTTATGGTCATAAGTGTATGACTTCCGAGGTGTATGAGTTTCCTTCTTCTAGACTGGTTGCTCTGAAGAGCTATAGAGTCCGTCCTACCCTTGTTACGGCCTAGTTAGGGAACTTAAGAAGAAGTCTGTTCGTCGTAGGCCAGCACTTAATGTGTAAACTAGAAGATACTGAGCTCAGCGGTTCCTTGCCTGGGCCCAATTTAAATTGTGTCGTTTCTGAAGCATTTTCATACTGTCCTCTGCTATGACAATGTATACTGCAAGGGATGTTGTACTTGCAGCAAGTACATGATTTGCATGGTGGAGTGCTGCTCTTACACGGACAGCGGATTTTACGTAGCAGTTCATCTGGGGCCAGAGCATTGTCAGTTATCACTGGACTCACAATGTTGTCACTCACAGTGAAGTTGTAATCAACAAAGTCAAAGACAGTGCGCAGGTTAAGCCATGTACTAACATGATGATGCACTCTAAGGGCTGGGATTGTGTGGCTCTCTCTGCAGGAGCCGTACGTTCAAGTGGCACGTACTTTGGGGAGATGAACTGTTGAAAACGAAGATCAGTAAGGCTCAGATTTTGTGGTCCACTGCAGTAAAGGAATGACAAGAACTTGACTCTTATGTCTGCAATGGCCTTTACATTGGCATCTGTCTGTCCAAAAATAAAGGTCTTCTGTTTCCAGTGCTCTGACTTTTGCAACAGCTTGAAAGCCTTAAGCTTACCCATGCCGAAGACAACAGACTTTGTGTCACATCCTGACTCGGCATGTGCAACCAGGATACAGCAGCACATGGTCATTTTAGCTGCTTGAATAGAAATTATTTGGACGTTACTTGGCTTCAGATATGTAGACTTTCATGTCTTTGCTCAAATGATACAGAAGCTTAACCAGTATATCAGTACCATTAGCCAAGACAACCACGGGTAAACCTTCATCTGCAAACTGTAACACTTTTCTCTTAATGGGTGTGTCCGCATCCCCTTCTTCTTTGGCATGAGCAATACAAATGTCCTCTTCTTCTAATGACGACCCCAAGAGTCGCACCAATGCTTGCTTATTCTGAAGATTGGTACGGAACGAATCTTTGTCAGTCTACAGATTTGTGCTGTAATGACGATCAACGACTGAATGTGGTGTGTAGGAAGGTCTTCCTTCTCTTTTGCTCAGGTGCTTTGGTAAATGTAGTTATCGTTTCACAACTGTCAAAGACGAAACAAAGTTCAATATCTGGTGTCCTGTTGTGGAGCAGACAATTGACGAATAGCTGACACAATGTTTCTACTGTTCAAACCTTTGTCCAGTTAAGACGATGAAGCATGTGTATGCCATCATACATCAGATAATAAGATTGTCGTTGACATCATTTACAACAATGTTTGGGGACACGTTGATGATGCGATTGGCCAGGAGAGATTTATCCGTTTTCCTCATACTCCCGTAGTCGTGAAGAAAGGCAGGAGCCACAGGTGAAAACTCATATTTGAATAAAGAAGATTCAAGATTCGAGGGAGACCACAGACGCAGGCCATTGAAAGCAGTCGCTGGAACATCTCAGATTGTGACATAAAGATGTTGTCGTTCAGGATTTGCACGGGTTTACGCATCACCTTGAATGTGACAGTTTGGTCACTTTTTAAAAAAGGAAACCTTGCCTTAGCACATACCAGTCGTTTCAGCATGTACTTTCCAGCCAATCGTAATCAACGATGACCCTGCTGTCGGCGACCACACCAGCTTAAAAAATATCAATGAAAGTACCTTTCCCTGAATGTTTGAACTTGAACATACTGTGCGCCTCTAGAAAGGACAAAAACTTCTTCAGGTCATCAGTGTCGCGTCTCCGAGAAACCAGGGGCCTTCATCTATGTTGCTCTGTGAAACTACCGTCGTCGTCCGTCCGTCGGCTCCTTCAGTCTCGGGAGACAATGGCTGCGCCTGTTCGTCACTCCTTTCAGGAATAGTGCTGTCATCTGTTTTGTGCTCTCATCTTAGATGAGACTGGAGTGACCTCTCCTGGGCGCAGGCCTGGGCGGAAATATGTGGAGGTCCAGTGCTGCCCAGACGACAGGGCCCCCCTCTCGGCGTTACCGGTGAGGTCCAGTGGAATGCTCTACATTACATCTGGAGCCGATAAAGCTGCAGGATTCGCCAGAAGGAAGTCACGACTGAGCTCCCAACCGCCTTTGGGACTCCACTCCGGATTTTCTTTCTGGATTTACTTCCATAGCCTTGTCCTTAATGGATATGGCCGCAAGGCCTCGGAGGTTTTATTTCAGGGTTTTCCTTCCCCTAGACGAACTGACATCCCAGACTGTCTATCTCCGTCAACTCGAAGCAGCTGGTTTTGAAGCGCCAGCAACTCGCCTTTGCCCTCCTGTCAGTGGTAACGATTCCGCCGCGATAAGGCCAGTAACCAAGTAATTCCGGTTAAAGTTCTCAATGCATCCGTATACTGAGCGACGATGTGGGGACCTACAAGCCATTTCATTTTTGCTGATTCTTTGCGTGTTAGGTTGATAAGGCCACCTTGTGTTTTTCCAGCTCGCATAAGACGTTGGTCAATTGTCATGTCTGTCCAAGTTCCATAACCGACAGACCTAGAAATTTAAGGCTAGATCTAGATCTAGATCTAGAATTTAGATCTTGATCTAGATCTAGAATTTAGATCTTGATCTAGATCTAGACAGATTAGATCAAAGTAAAGATAAATCTACCCCTAGAATCTTGATTTTAAAAAAAATCTAATCTATCTTCACATTACAAAAAACAACAACCCCAAAAAACAAAAGAATAAACCTTTTCGTTTCAGTTGTTCAACCCTAAACACCTTGGCAATCTAAACGATAGAGAGGAAAACTCAATCTACAACTGAATTGGTAAATGAAAGTAACTAACAGACTATAAATTAACCAACAATAAGTAGAATCCGAATTATTGTACATGTACATGTATCTTACAGCACTACCCAATAAAAAGAAACCTTTACCCTAAAGGCACATAGAATAGTTGACACCGTAAATATATCAATGTTGTTCTAAAAATAGTTTACGCGTACTTGTTTAGATTCAAAAGAAACAAAATTAATACTTTAAATCGTCATTTCATCAAAAGACACCGCAAAGTGATTCACAGCAAGACAGAGCGCACCGCACTGGTTTGCACATTGCGCGACCTCGGCGCTATCTTGCCGTATTTCCATTTCTAACAGTGAAAATGGGATTTCTTTTTAACTTCACTCTTTGTTATGAACTGTTTTCACTGTTTTTTAAAAAGAAGATACGACAAGAAAGCACTGAGGTCGCAATTGATTGAACCGCTGTGACGAGCGTGTTGCTGACATCCTATGTACCGGTGTCGCCATAAGCGTTTTTTACCATTTTATTTTTGCAATTGCCCATTTGATGAGCTTTTTTGTTCAATTTAAACATGTTCCCCAAGGTTGATTTTGGTTGAATTTTTTGTGGATATACTTTATACCCTAAAGAACAACTTCACGCAAAAATTTGGTTGTTATCTCTCATGTCCGGGTTCACACCATTTTCATGTCAATTTTTACTGGCCTATATACAGACCCGGTAACCGGGAACAAAGTCACGAAGTATCACAGAATTCTACACTTAGAAAGTGTAGAATTCTGTGCGAAGTATACAGACCCGGTAGGGGAACTCTTTTAGTAATGTCTTTTGTGATTTCGGGAAGTTTCAGCGCCCAGACCCGGTAGTGTGTGTGTGTGTGTGTGT
>NW_004798703.1:80411-81525 GCF_000002075.1 Aplysia californica | reverse complement strand
TGTGGCCGCAAGGCCGCGGAGGTTTTAAATCAGGGTTTTCCTTCCCTTAGACAAACTGACATCCCAGGCTGTCTACCTCCGTCTACTCGAAGCAGCTGGTTTTGAAGCGCCAGCGACTCGCCTTTGCCCTCCTGTCAGTGGTAACGATTCCGCCGCGATAAGGCCAATAACCAAGTAATTCCGGTTAAAGTTCTCAATGCATCCGTATACTGAACGACGATGTGGGGACCTATAAGCCATTTCATTTTAGTCGATTCTTTGCGTGTTAGGTTAATAAGGCCACTTTGTGTTTTTTCAGCTCGCATAAGACATTATTCAATTGTCATGTCTGTCCACGTTCCATAACCAATAGATCTAGAAATTTAAGGCTAGATCTAGATCTAGAGTTTAGATCTTGATCTAGATCTAGACAGATTGGATCTAAGTAAAGATAGATCTACCCCTAGAATCTTGATTTTTTAAAATTTAATCTATCTTCACATTATAAAAAAATAAAATACAAAAGAACAAACTTTTTCGTTTCAGTTGTTCAACCCTAAACTCCTTTGCCATCTAAACGATAGAGAGAAAAACTCAATCTACAGTGGAATTGGTAAAAGAAAGTAACGAACAGGCTATAAATTAACCAACAATAAGGAGAATCCGAATTACTGTACATGTACATGTAGGTCTATCTTACAGCCGTTACCCAATAAAAAGAAACCTTTACCCTAAAGGCACATAGAATAGTTGACACCGTAAATATACCAATGTTGCTCTAAAAATACTTCACGTGTAACCCGGACATGAAAGATAACAACCAAATTTTTACGCCAACTTGAACTTTGAGCCGTTAAGTACTACCAAAAAAAAATTCAACCTAAATCACCCTTGGGGAACATGCTGAATTTTAACCTAAAAAAGGTCAATTTTCGAATTCGTTAAAAGATGTCATTATTTGTTCAGAATGAAAGAGATAGTCAAATGAAACTCAAAAATATTTTTATTTTTAAAATTGATCCAATAGTTATTACTTAATTAGCATTTAAAGATTATTATAGGTCAAGGTCAGCGTCAAGGTCATCTTTAAAAATAGCTCAAATATGGTCGTGTTTGGTATCAAATTCAACGTCTC
>NW_004798703.1:77100-80311 GCF_000002075.1 Aplysia californica | reverse complement strand
GAGATCCCCCTGCACCCCCCCCGCGGGAATACTTGGGTGTTTTTTCCACCCCCCCTCGTGTAACACCTCCCCTTTTTTTCTCTGTTCAGTGGGTTTTACAAACCCCCCCCCCCCCAACCCCCCAACGGGACCACCCCCCTTTCGATTCTTATTTTATCCCCTCCTTCTCATGAACCTCCCTAGTTTGTAGTTTCTTGTTTTTTTAATTACCAGCTTTCCATTTGGTTGTTTCTCCCCGCCCCGCGCGCGCGCGCGTGTGTGTGTGTGTGTGTGTGTGTGTGTGTGTGTGTGTATGTGAAATCAGGCACTCGTCAAATTAATGTGTGTGTGTGTGTGTGTGTGTGTGTGTGTGTGTGTGTGTGTGTGTGTGTGTGTGTGTGTGTGTGTGTGTGTGTGTGGTGTGTGAGTGTGTGTATGTGTGTGTGTGTGTGTGTGTGTGTGTGTGTGTGTGTGTGTGTGTGTGTGTGTGTGTGTGTTATCTATCTCTCTAGCTATCTATACTATATATACATATTAAGTAACAAAGTTGCTCCCTCCAAAATAACGCAGCTCTGGTGTGAAACGCACGTTTGGGCATTTTGCGTTCATTGACCAGAATAAAGTCTGCAAACTACATGTATTTCTTCCAGAAAGCAAATGCCTGTCTTACTCATGATACTGTGAAATCGAGACATAATCACATGTGCATTATATATCTAGGAAATAATTGGCTATACGTCTTTCGAAGTCCACGCCGTGGGAGATGGAAACAGGACACAGTAGGGGATAACTGGGTCTGGGTGAAGTACGCTGTGACTTTATGTCACTGAGGTGTTACGCCAGCCGTGAAGGCCGTCCCGGGTCACCCCGAAACGTTGCTGGCCAACGGGGCTCTTGTGAAACTGCGACTGGCTTAGCAGGCCAGCAGTGGATATTAATATTGCTCAAAAAATATAAGGAGACACTAACGGACTGATCAAGACGGAAAACGACCTGGCGAGGAAAAAAGGAAAAAAATGGGAAGAGCCGAAGCCATCTTTGCATGTGGTGAAACCGAAATACATTGGCTTACAATCATCTTCCAGAAAGCATGGAAAGAAAAAACAGTACCAGCAGACTGACAAAAAGCGATAGTGGTGCCAATATGGAAGAAAAAGGGTAGCAAGAAAGACTGCAACACCTATAGAGGCATGTGTCTTCTCAGACCTGCGGGGAAAATGTATGCAAAGATCCTAGAGCGACGCACTCGCACAAAAGCCGAACATCTTCTCAGTGACGCCCAGTTTGGTTTTAGAAAAGGAAGAGGGTGCACTGATGCAATCTTCGCACTCCGACAACTGTGTGAGAGGGCTTAGGAATACGACAAAGATCTCCTTCTCGTATTTGTGGATCAAGAAAAAGCCTTTGATCGAGTAAATAGAAACAAGCTATGGAAGATCTTAGAACAGTACGACATCAAGGGACAACTGCTAGACAACATCAGGGCTATCTATGCCAACAGCAAAAGCGTGGTCCGCACTACCAGTGGAACATCGGACTGGTTTCCCGTAACATCCGGAGTCAGACAGGGCTGCAATCTCTCCCCTCTGATCCTCGTGATCTACATAGACCAGATTATAAAGGAGGCCAATCCAGACCCAGAAGCACTCAACGAACTCGTGTTTGCAGACGACCTGGCAATGATGAACAACAAGACCCAGCTACAGGAGCATTTAAACCAACTAAATGCGAACTGCGAGAAATATGACATGAAGATCAGTATTAGCAACAGTGGCGGTGGATAGTGAAGGGCTCACGGGCTTGAGCCCCCCCCCCCCCCCCCCTCCCCAACTCTATTCCAAAGCAAATGAAAATAACGAAATAAGCAGTTGAAACCGTTATGATCGTATGGAATAAACACAGAGTAATCAACTTGCCTGCTTGCTCGTGTATCCAATCACTGTTGTCCCCGCTTACAACTATAGTAACCTAACAGCCAATCAAATGTCTTTAGGGCTCAGCAAAGATGAGCCGGTTCCCACGGGCCCTCGTTAATGAAACTCTTCTTGTAAAAAGGTAGACGACTTGAAAAAAATAACACTGCACCGAGGGCTCACTCTGTCCTAGCCCTGACAATGGGGTGAAAGTTTACGACACACTTTCCCCCAGTGACACAGTTACCTACGCTCCCATTGGACCTTTGTTAGGTGCTGTCTACTTTCCTCGACTACACGGCCTAATCCAGCTCGTGGAGTGCAGTGTATAAATGTTTGTGTGTGTGCCGCTGAGATTTAACAGTTATTAATTACATCAAACCCCTTTTGAGGCAACTTTTTCATCAGATGAAAATTAATTAAAGACGTTTGGATGTTTCGTCCCCAGCATCCAGAAGAATTTAACGTAGAACAAAGAGAAGGAAGGCAAAGGTGACTCTTCTCGTTTGAATTGTTCGCAAAATGCCGTGGCTCGCCGTGAGTATGGAAAAATCACCATTGTTTTGTTCTTATTGCTTGCTATTTAGAGGTAAAGAAGTGAAAGCAATCCAAGCCCCACCCAAATTTTGGTCCACCCACCGCCACTGATTAGCAAGACCGAAGTCATGACAATTAGCAGGAGACCAGTTAAAGTGGATATCAACATCAATGGATCCCAACTAAATCAAAGCAGATAATTCAAATACTTGGGCAGCATTTTCACAGAAAATGGAAAATTAGATCGATAAATAGAGACTAGATGCCAGAGAGCCAACGCAGTCAGCTATCAACTAGGCCCTCTCCTGAAACATCCCAATATCCCCATGAGCACCAAGGCGAAGCTCATCAACGCCATTTTCCTTCCAACACTCACATATCAGTGCCATACATGGTCCCTAACAAAAGCCCTAGAGAGGAAACTGGTCACATGCGAGATGAAATGCTTAAGAAAAGCGGTCAACAAAACAAGAAGAGACAAAATTAAAAATGAAGTAATAAGGGACACCGTAGGAGCAACACCAGTCCTACCACACATTGAAAAACAAAAGGTCAAGTGGTTCGGACACCTCACACGGATGCCCTCAAACCATCCAGCTCTGAGAGTATACAACATTAACTATTCTGGATGGAGAACCAGAAGAAGACCAAGGCGACGATGGAGTGAATCTGAGGCAGACACCTTCAGAGCTCCGGAGCACCGGGGAACAGCGACTCTATTTTTAAAAACAGGAAAAAATGTGTCCGGGGAACAGCGACTGCCCTAAGCGAATACGTTGTTG
>NW_004798703.1:75597-77000 GCF_000002075.1 Aplysia californica | reverse complement strand
GGGGGGGTCCAAAAAAAAAGTCCCCCAAAAAGGTGTAAGATTATATTTGAACAGCCCCTAATCTTTATAGTATCCGTGACTACAGCAGAGTCCGCTACAAAAGTGAGATTCCTCTGTCAAGTTATTTATCATGCCCCATAATGTTGGCCTAACTAGCTTAACCTGCTGGTTACACAGCCCCTATTACACGCGAAGATAAATTGTATCAGATTCGTCGTATGAGAGAACTGTCCGATTTATCGAACTGTGTTGTCTGTTTACACGTTCCAATCTATCGTCCAGTTTTCTTTCGATCGAGGAGATTCCTCGAAGCCACCATGTCTGCGACGACAGCGATTTGCCTGCACTCTATGTGAAGGTTTCGGGCTCTGGACCTAATGAATGAAAGGCGAACACTGTAGCCTACCTCTCGATCAAGAGGTTAAATCACTATACTTTTCCAAGATGAGTGTCAGAAACTGTGCGGAGATGGTACAGTGATGTTTCAAAATATCTTTGTTAACCTACTACAGTGTCGACCTGTGTAGATCTATCTGTTCTATATTGTCGGTCGCCTGATGAAATCGTGAATTCCACAATTTCTCCAGAATCGGTTTTTTAAAAATCATTCGATAGTGCTCGGTGTGCTTCATGTCCCTGGAAGACTATAGGGGCCTTATGTTTTTCAATTATCTCAATTCAAACGTGTAATTTGACGTCATAAGAAAATCATGAATATCCACCGTGCCCCAGAAGTCACCTGATGAAACCGTGAATCTCACACCTGTGCGGACTTCACGATCTCACCTGTCGGTTTATAACTCGCGGGCTGACCGTAGGCGCTGAGAACGCATCTTTAGACCATTGAAATATGGGCGACTGCGTTGAGCAAACACAATGGTCGGCCAGTATCCAGGGTTGTCAGGCCATAGATTATAATGTATGATGTCAACAGCATGCGTTTTGTGGGAAAAACTCTGTCACACGGTTAAAATGTTTGTTTTCTAGATGCA
This sequence comes from Aplysia californica, assembly GCF_000002075.1. Classification (NCBI taxonomy): domain Eukaryota; kingdom Metazoa; phylum Mollusca; class Gastropoda; order Aplysiida; family Aplysiidae; genus Aplysia; species Aplysia californica. The sequence goes on along the minus strand of NW_004798703.1, from coordinate 76,008 downwards.
AGATTGGCATGGTTTCACAACCACTGTCAGATTCGAATGTGTAATGCATATTACGTTCACTTCTAGTCGTAGTTTATACAATTTTGATCTTGCTCGTTTGAAGAAAAAAACCAGAGTTAAGTATAAATTACAAGTATATTCCCGTGTTGTATCACAATTCCAACCTGTTGAAAGCTCATTGGTTTGACAAGAGAGTTCCCTAACGAGAAAAGGAATGTTGCGAAGCTGAGCAACGTGAACCACTTTGGACAGCAAAGTCAATGAAAGCTGCAGAACATCCAGCAAGGAAATAGTGGAAGAAGCAGAGCTCAGTCGGGAAAGAAGTGTCCTCCAAAGTACACGATGGGTCGGAACAGAACAAAAGTTTGTTGGATTTTTTAAACTTGAGAGAGAGAGAGAGAGAGAGAGAGA
>NW_004798703.1:71741-73320 GCF_000002075.1 Aplysia californica | reverse complement strand
CAAGACTCCGGAAAGGAGTGCGACCGCCACATGTCGTTGTATATGTGTAATAGGAGTGTGAGTGTTTCTGAGGGTAAGTGTATCTCAGCCTGGGTTGAGAGAATTGTTATGTTACACTGTATCTCAGCCTGGGTTGGGAGAATTGTTATGTTACACTGTATCTCAGCCTGGGTTGGGAGAATTGTTATGTTACACTGTATCTCAGCCTGGGTTGGGTTGAAAGAATTGTTATGTTACTCTGTATCTCAGCCTGGGTTGAGAGAATTGTTATGTTACACTGTATCTCAGCCTGGGTTGAGTTGAGAGAATTGTTATGTTACACTGTATCTCAGCCTGGGTTGAGAGAATTGTTATGTTACTATTGTTACACTGTATCTGGGAGAATTGTTATGTTACACTGTATCTCAGCCCTCAGCCTGGCTCGGTCCTTACAGACAGGTTTCCAGCCTGCCTCCTGTATGCTCTTACTTGTGTCATGATCACTATCTGGAAAAAAGGGAATCTGTCCCCAGCCGGAAGGTTTCATTAAAAAAAAGAGCAGTGACCACCAAAGTAACATGTAAAAACAATACACAGAATAAGAGAACAATACAGGTGCATGTCTGTGCAGTCATCGTGGTTTAATATGACATTCCTCAGTCACAGAAATCATATATGGGACTTCAGTGAATTAAACTGGAGCAAAGACACATTAATCAAGCTCTGCAGTCCTTGCAAAAGATAAAGGAACAGTTTCACAACAAAATACGACATCCATTTTTTAGGCATCTCTTTTTTGTAGTTCACCCATTTCCTGTCATTAAGCAACTTCATTTTTTTCTGAGTGACCATGAGGTAAGACTTTGTAGATGTGTGTTCAAGTTCAATGAGGATACCTGTCTAGGATACTTGTCCTTTTTAAGTTTGATGTAATCTGCACATATAGAGGGAAATGCCCTAGAAGACGTAGAATCTTTCTGCTATCTTGGGAGTATAATTGACAGAGAGGGAGGAACAGGCACTGAAATAAAGCCCCGCATCGGAAAGGCACAGGCTGCATTTATTTCTTTGAATAGGATTTGGAGGACCAGGGATATCTCAGCCTATTTATGTAGCCTACAATACGTCATGTACTTGTAACATAGCTTTTTAACTCTTTTTTTACAAAAATGTTTTGATGTAGAGTAGTTGAATAATTTAGTCTCATTTCATTGCATTCTACTGATTCATGTTAATTGATATTAACCCTTTCCCCACCAGCATATTTCATACCTCATTCCTACCGGCTGGGTGGATCACACCCGTACACTTTTATAGAGGGAAATACTGGCCGGGTGGTTCAAACCTGTATACTTAAATGTGCAGGGCGGTGCAGACAAATGCATTCGGCATTATTTTTTGTTTTAGAAGGCGTTTTACAGCAATTGCAACACAATTAGGTCATACGTGTCAAAGATTAGAGATGTCAGAAAAGAGTAACAAATACAAAAGAGAAGGAGAGGTAATGACGGCAGATGTTTCATTGGAAAGAGGAGCAAATTACACCAGAGCACCCGTCAGCCACCCACTGGCATTTTCTTGTAATACTATTATAATATAT
>NW_004798703.1:66305-71641 GCF_000002075.1 Aplysia californica | reverse complement strand
TAGCTATGCAAGTGTTGAAGGAAGAGTGACTGACAGTGATTCCAAGTAGGCCTACTTTTTGAGACACGAGCAGGCTGACTGGTGAGGCCTAGTGTCAACTTTGTGGAGAAGTTTTCTTACAAAACAGTCAGTCACCTGCTGAATCATAATATCACATTTGATGACAAATGTGATGTCAAGGGACATGACTCTTATCTTTACTGTGGGAACTAGATAATTAGGGGAGTAGCACGCCCTTGGATGACGTCAAGAGCTGGGCGCGAAAAATAGAGAGATCGTCTGAGAGACTCACGGAGGTAATCAGTCGAACTCAGGACCACGACGAGGCAACACCTATCTTGGACGGGGGCCCCCTGACAGACCCGATGCATCGGACCGCCAGGTAACTTTACAGTTTACAGGATACAACAACGAACCAGGGACAAGTTTGCTCCCATCGGCGATGTTTGGGATTTCTTCCACACCAACCTAGCTAAACACTGCCCCTTTCATCCAGTAGGCCTACATCCCAAAAAAATATATGGAATTAAAATCTTCTAGATTTGTGACTTGAAAGCAGCTACCTACTTAGAGGTGTCCCCTATTTGGGCAATGGGAACACAGGACCAAGACCAGTTACAGAGAACAACAGTGCCGTTGGTTCCAACACTAATCTACAGCTGACTCAAAACTTCAAGGGCAGTGGCAGAAATATCACTTCTGACCTTTTTTTAACCAGTCTTGACTTGGCTGAAGTTCTGGAAAAAGACAACCTTACATTATGGTGGGCATAGTTAGGAGGAACTTCCAGGCAAAAAAGAACTTGGCTTTTTCGGAGTCAGCATTTGTATTTGGAAAGAATGCATCTCTGGTCTCCTATCAAAGCAAGAAACCAAAAATGTCCTTCTCCTCTGTACAATGCACTCTGCTCCGGGAACATCTGGCTACAATGGAAAGCCTGAAATTGTCCTGCATTATAGTTATACAGAACCAAAGGTGGGCGGATGCAATGGACCACATGCTTTTGCTGTGAAACGTAAGACAAACAGATGGCCCCTTGTGGTCTTTTTCAACATCATCGACCAGTTCCATTGCCTCACATGTCATTTGGCAAGCCAAGCTTCCCAGTGATACGCTTTCACTGGTAGACAACAGGCAGCTGTACAACATGGCTGTGGCAAGACAACTGGTTGTCCAGCAGATCAGACAGCGCTCAACTGTTGTAGTCTACACTCAATCTACCAATGAAACAAAACACCGAGACAGCGCTTCAGTCTCCGACTCTGAGACCCACTCAAATATCGTCTGTTCTAATCCAAAGTCAAAGCAAGAGGTCCAAGCCAAATGACGAGTCTCCTGGGTCTCAAAAGCAAAAGAGACGTGTACTGTTCCTGGCCAAAAAGGATCGGAAGACAAAGTCTCCATGCCACAAGTGTGATTGTCACATTTGTAAGGACTACTCAGTTTTTCTGTGTTTTGAATAACACCATTTTCTTTTGAATCTTTCATTCTTTGTGCTGGTGCAAGAACAACAAGTGGCGTGGCAATCACACCGCTCGCACCTTGACATCAGCTTGTCTCCTCATTCCTGTTCATGTTTCAAGTTTCTGTTGAAAATTAAAAGTTCTTTCCATTTATTTCATGCCTCTGTATCTTTTTCACATTACATGTTTGACACTTGTTAGTTGGAATTGATTCACACATGAACCTGCCTCATCCTTCTCTCTACAAAGTCTATTGAAAGTGTACAGGTGTGAACCACCCAGCCAGTATTTCCTTACAAAAAAGTGTACGGGTGGACAGGACAACACCCACCCGGTAGGAATCGACATAAAAATTTTTGACACGTAGTCATCTCCCACAAATTTATCATAAATGAACATTTCTGATAGATCACAGCGTTAAATACACAACATTTGAGGATTACATAGAAGCACAAGTGTGTGGATTGAACGCTTTCGGAGTTATGTCCTTACAAAGTGGTCAGGTGGGTGTATTACATGTTTTTTAAAAACCCACCAAAAAAAAATCCTGGCACTTTCTGCAGTTCTACAAACAGGAAAACTATCATTTTGTGTAACAAGTTGACCCTGGTGTGTGCCTAGACACAAGGGGACTACTTTTGGCCAAACTTTGAACATGGCTGTTTTGGCATGTTGTTGTCAAACTATTCAAATATATACCATCATTTACTCTAGCTAAAGCAGAAATAAATATTTTCAAAAGACAATCTCAGCCTGAGATTAATGACATGACAGCACACACCACTTGAGCACAGAAAACTCTCAGAACTCAAACAACTCAGAACATTTTCAGTGTTTCACAAAAATCTCAATCACAATTTTTCAAGAGGAAAAACCCAACATATAAGATATTTGTAGAAACCAAATCCGATTACTCATTTTCAGAACAAGTTAATTATCACAAAGTATTTCCCGCGTCAAAAATAGTTAGTTCCACCCCACCAGGTCCCTGGAGGCCCCACTGGGCTCCAGGCTATAGAGATGTAGAGAAGCAAACACAGAGCAACCTACCCCCGGGGCCACAAGTCCAATCCACCACTTCTCATTCACACCCTGGTATTTTCCCCCCACAACAAATACACCTTCCAAAATGACCAGCTGTCGACGAGACCATGACTGCTAGATTTTATCAACCAACAGCCTCAAAAACACGCCCAAGCCAACCAAGGACAGATCTCAATACTCTCATTGCCCGATGCTTTGCCACAAATTTTGGTAAACTCCAAACCTCCTATCTATTCATCCCTCTTTCCAAAAGAAGAAAAAAATATCAGGCCTTAAAAAGGCAGTCCTATGACCACCATCCTCTTCGATTTTCTTTTGAGCTGCCCAAGAAAGTCAGCGGTCTAAGATGACCACTGTTCTCCCCCACTTTTGAAAATATACGTAATTGTTCCTTGATGTGAGTAAAAGAATAAAGATGGAAGTGAATTATACGATCGTTAAAATGTGCAGCGCAATCTTAAGATTGTCGCACAATTATACCATCGTTAAAACGCGCAATCCTAAATGCGCCAATCTATAAATCGCACGGAACATATGCATGTTCTTCATGAATATTATGTAAAGCGCATGGAACAATGATTGTAACACGGATTTGTGCCATATAAATAAATGTCATATTGCTAGTATTTAGTATTATATGCGAACAATGTAATATTGTTTGTTTTTTTAGTACAGGGTTTTACGGCGCTCACAACTGCACAAGGTCATATGAGCGCGCGAAACACAAGTTAGTTTTGTTCACAACAGTTTATTGTACGTCTGGCTAGGGTCAGTAGTTAAATCTTAAAAAGGTTAAAATGTTTAAAAATCAGTGTAGCTCTAATATATATTCGATCTAAAACAATTTTTCTAATTAACATACCAAAATTTTAAATAGTAAAATTTCACATTACAATTTGCCATAAAGGAAATGGCCTTCATAAAATTCAGAATTCTGCTGGGACCAACGACGGAAAAAATGTCTTGCAATTTCTTGCATTTATAATATTTCCTTCGGATCTCTCCAAAGTCTAGACATTCGGTTAAGATGTGTCTAACGGTAAAATCTGTGTCGCATCCAACACAGAACGGCTTCTCATCTCCCTGTAGGAGGTATTTGTGGGTCAGGGCCGTGTGTCCGATGCACAATCGAGTAAAAATGACTTCGTCTCTTCTGGAGAGGTCCGAAGGATTTCGCTGTTCTAGTTTGGGTTTTATAACATACAGTTTATTGTTTTTCTCAGTGGCTCTCCCACAGACTGGAGGTGTACTTTTTGACTTTATTTCTAAACTCAGTCTGTGGGAGAGTGTTTGTCGTTGATCCCAGCGGAAGGGATGAGGCTTTCTTCGCCAGGTCGTCTACCTGCTCGTTTCCTCGGAGATGCTAGGTATCCATGCGAACATGAAGCAGAAATAAGATATTCCAAAAGCATGTGATGTCTTGATTAGCTTTATTTGGACCACATCTCTGCCAAGTTTCATTTCAATTTAAATCCATTCTTAAACTTCCCACTTTATTTAGCAAAAAATGTACAGAAAAATATGATTTCGAGGAAAATGCAATGTTAATTCAAAATTTGTTCTCAGAAGTAGTAAATCACTACCTTTCAAAAGCATTTAGAAGAAATATATTCTATTTGAGGCATGATAGTTGTGAAAATGACAATAGTGGCTAAACTAAAGGATAAAACAAAAATTTGAAGCTAAACCCTTATTTCAGGTGCCATCTCTTAGTTATAATAGCTCAAGGTAGATCTACTGGTCTTAAAAATACTGGGATAGTGTTTTGAGCATCATGTCTAAACCACGAAAACAACCGCAGTAGTGTTTATTGACGAAGAATGACGATAGTGTTTTTGGCGTGGGTAGTCAATCTGGCGTGAAAGCGGTAGTGTTTTTAGCATAGAGATAGTGTTCTTAGCGTACGCCAAAGTCACTAGGGTAGTGTTTACAGCATGTGCAAAAATCACTACGGTAATGGTTATGGCATGAAAGCTTACGCCAAAACCACTACAGTAGTCTTTATTGCACAGTAGTGTTCTGAGTGTGTTACACCGGCTAAAGAGACGCTGCTTCATGCAGACATACACGCGGCTAGCAGAGGAAATGGGCCTCCCAGCAGAGAGGCAAGAGGTGATCACAACAGCTGAGGAGGAACCCAGTCAATCCCAGCCCCGACCAATCGTCCATCTAAACTCAAGGGCTGGCAAATGCCCAAAGACTACCCACCCTAGTACTACGTGCACTCGCTATGGAGACCGTGGACAGCTACAGAGAGAACCATATAGAAGTGTATACGGATAGCTCGGCCACAGGGGGAACAATGACTGGAGGGGCTGGCTGGGCAATCCAGCAGCCTCGTACAAATAAGTATACCACAGGGTGCGCTCCATGCGGCAAGCTCTGTGGAAACTAAGGCCAAAGCCATACTACATGCACTCACAGAGGTTCATGAACAGCTGGCCAGGAAAACGACCGACAATGAAGGAGTGGTGGTCTTCTCGGACACGAAATCAGTCCTTGAGAAAGTAAGCAGATGGAACGGATTGGGCCCTAGGGCAATCCAAGAAGTAATGCACACGACCAGTAAACTAATGAACAGAAGTGATACACCCGTAACAAGGCAGTGGATCCCAGCACACGTAGGGGTACCTGGAAACGAAGTTGCAGACCGCCAAGCCAAACAAGGGGTAAACGGCGCACAAGACCAAATAGCAACAAGCCTGGAAGGGGTGTGCACTTGTGTTAGAACGGCAACAGCAGAACGCATCAGGGCGGACTGGACCGCATGTACTTAGTTAGTTAGTAGTATAGGGTTTTACGGCACTCGCAACTACGTAAGGTCAGGAC
>NW_004798703.1:45049-66036 GCF_000002075.1 Aplysia californica | reverse complement strand
GTGCAGGTCAAGATTTCTGGAAACCCCCGGAATCTGGGTTAGCCTGCTTGTCCTTAATATGAATGCAGTTTGTACTAGGGCATGAATGTCTGGATGAGTCTTTGAGAGGTTCCACTCTGTGGTCTCGCAGCGTCTGACACATGTCTTTGTAAAACAAAGGGACCTGTCCACCACAGGCACTCAAGATCACTGTGAAAAGTGACCGTTTATTAAGACAGGTGACCACCAAGGCAGGTTCCACTGTACCTCCAAGTAGACTAACCCAGTACGCAGTCGACCGCATGAATTGCACACCAGCACAACACACGGGTTGTGTCCTTTTCGACCTACAGCAAGCTTATGACCGCGTGTGGAGAACTGGACTCCTACAAAAATTGCAACAAATAGGATTACGAGGGAGGATACTGAAATGGTTAACCAACTTTCTAGCTGACCGCCGCATCCAAACCAGGAAGCAAAACACCCTATCACGAAGTCTTCCACTCGAGGAAGGACTACCACAAGGGTCAGCACTCAGTTGCACACTCTTCGTAATCTATAGAAACGGTCTAATGGCAGAGTTGCAAAAGCAGAACAAGGTTGAAGTGGCAATGTATGTAGACCATCTTGCCAACTGGACGTCGAGCAGCAGCAAAGTGGAGATAGAGGAGACTCTGCAAACCACCCTAACAGCAGTCAGCGAGTACTGCCAACGATGGCACCTCAAGGTAAATACTGAAAAAAAACCCCAAAAAACGGTAGCGTGCCTGCTAACGTACAGCGATAAACGCACATACCGTCCGCTAACCCTCCGGTATGAAAGTAAGATCCTCAAAGAAGTCAGAGAACCGTCCTATCTGGGGGTAACGCTAGACCCAAGGCTCACACTAGGGGAACAGTGTAAGCAACTGGCAGGAAAAAATGATGGTGAGACTCAACCTCATCAGAAAAGTGACCGGGTTCCAATGGGGTAGTAACGCCGCTACACTCGGGATGCTCTACATAGGGTACGTACATGCCCTAGTAGATGCATGTGCGCCAATACTAGCTTTTGCCAGCAAAACAAGTCTCAAACCAATAGAAGTTGCACAACAGCGTGCAGCCCGAGTAATATGTGGAGCCCTGCCCACGGCCTCCTCAGCACGATCCAAACACATATTGAGAGACTGACGGTAGAGCAGGGAGAAAAATACAGGCGGCTGGGAAAAGACAATCCTAATCGGCTAATGGTGGAAAACTGGCCAAGAAATAGCCCGTGTAATAAGCCAAAATCACTCTATGCAAGAAACACTACAATAGTCATTTTGGCAACGCTGAAAGCACTATCAGTAGAGTTTATAGCACAGACCTTCACGCCAAAAACACTACTTCCGGCTACGCCAAAGACACTATCCTTGAGCCAAAATCACTCTATGCAAGAAACACTACCATAGTCATGACCTTTTTCTCCCTAGGAAATAGTTGAATAGTTTCTTGTTCTCACTCTGGGGTTTGGAAAAGGCTTTTGTTCACTGCACCATTTCTTGATAAGGGGCTGTTCAAATATAATCTTACACCTTTTAGGGGACTTTTTTTTTACATTCTTACCATCCACCCACCCACCCTGTTATCTTACATCAGACCTGCCACTCTATGAAATCTAAAAATCAGGATTTTAGAGTTTAAAAAATCAAGATCTGGTGAAAAAAATCGGGATCAATGGCAAATCAGTCATAAGGGGCACTAGGAGGGGGGGGGGGGGGGGGTCCCCCTGGTTCCTTTTTATGAGGCAAGTATGTAAGACAAAAGTTTTGCAGGAATAAGTTCTCTAAATAGAGAGAAAACTGAAAGACAGCATCATTATATGTAACCGAGTCAGAGTTGGATAGACTGGGGGAGCGCAGGTTGCAGTAAAGCTGAAACTCTCGTAGTCTTGAAAATAGCTGACACATAACTCTAATCATCCATGCAAAAAGCCCGCATTTTCATACAGTAACAACGTTTGACTTCCAACGCATATATACACTCAAGGCACCCCCATGAAAAAAAGATCGCGCCAAGTTCATTTATTATTATTTTTTCTTATTCCTTTCCCCTCAATTAGTACCTGTATCAGGGCACGCACTTTAAGCCCAAGTGTAAAAAAATACCCCCCACCCCCTCCCCCTGGTCGTCCCACACCAGTTAAGTCCCGAAAAACACCTCGACCAGTGCGACCGGTGTGAATGAACTTTGTTGACCTGACAACCGACGGTACCCGACACACGCGCTACTCACACGCAAGAGGTCATGTCACGTGATGAGAATGAGCATTTGAAAGTTTCACTGACAGGTCTTGATGAAGGGCCCGACTAACGAAAACTCAGATGAAGCTTGCTTTTAAAGCAACGGCGAAACAACGAATAGATTATTCTTAGGCCCATGTCATAATTGTTACAGTAATCAGGACACCATCGGAGAATTCTAGGTAATAAAAGCGAAAGTAGATCTTGAGCATAACCAAGTCGGAATTTAAAATCGATACTACATCGATTTTAGTTGAAATAACGTGCGCGAGTCATTGCAGAACTTTTTATATTTTTTCTAAGAATTGGACGCAACAGACCCAACGACAAAAAATCAGGAAACTGGCGATTGAAATCGGAAAAATGGGGATGCTTGAGATTTGGGGGGAAAAATCAGGTTGTCCCGATTAAATGGGGATGAGTGGCAGGTCTGTCTTACATACATTGTTCGCTTATGATAATAATATCCCCGCTCAAAACAAAGGGTAAGCCAGCAAGTTCAGCAGAAGAACTAGCAAACACCCTCAACAGACACTATGCGGAGGTAAACAGAGCAGCTCCATCATGCCTGAGTGATAATGAAATTCGAGAATGCCTTGAAAAGGGGATACTGCCAACCCTTACAGCCCTCCGAATAAACCAATCGTTCACCAAAAATGAGCTGCAACATGCCATATCTCTAGCCAAGGCGCGTAAATCTCCGGGGAAAGATGGGATCACATACGAAATGATCAGGAACCTGGGAGACAAAGCAGAAAGCCTGCTCTTAGCTTTCTACAACCTCTCATGGACCAAGGCAGAACCCCCGAAGGCGTGGAGAGAAGCGATTATATGCCCCATTCCCAAGAAAGGGAAAGACCCGAGCCAACCTAGCAGCTACCGCCCGCTGTCTCTGACTTCTTGCATAGGGAAGATAATGGAGACAATGATCAACACAAGATTGATACATTTTCTAGAAAAGGAAGGGATCTTACACGAATGCCAGGGAGGTTTCAGAAGTCATAGGAGCTCCACTGATGCTGTGGTTAGACTAACCCAGTACGCAGTCGACCGCATGAATTGCACACCAGCACAACACACGGGTTGTGTCCTTTTCGACCTACAGCAAGCTTATGACCGCGTGTGGAGAACTGGACTCCTACAAAAATTGCAACAAATAGGATTACGAGGGAGGATACTGAAATGGCCGTCTTACACAGGTTCCACTGTATATATATATTAGTTTTTATTCTCAAGCTTGATCCTAACCTATTGACATCTTTGGATACTGGTAAATACAGCAAGCAAACAATTGTTTTAAAAACATTTGAGGCTTCCATTTTGATAGCCAAGCCACGACTTGAAAGGGCCCCACTGTTTAGCTTATTGTAGACAACATTCATTCGTACTGACTTCTAAACTACAACCACTCTGAAGCTAGTAACAGAGAAACAGATTTCAAACCTACAAAAATCCCTTTCAGAAAGTGTGTCTCAGAGAATCTGAGTTGGTCAGTGAGCAACCATCATTATCACATCAAATCACAAAAAGCTTTTACAAACATGAAACAACTTTCTCTAAATGTTAAGACTTGTACTAATAGTACCTCTCAGGGCATAGCAGAAGCTGGGAGTAAAAACTCTGGCAGAGAGAGCGCAGTCAGCCACGCTGAGGTCAGTCAGACAGGTCAGATTCCTCAGCATGTTGGCCAGCCACTTGGCCGCCAAGTCTCCCAGACAGTTGTGGCTCAGGTTGAGCTGTTCAAGACTATGCTGGCCGCTCTTAAATGCTTTGGAGAGAGTATGCAAACTTTCCGATGAAAGATGATTTGTCTCCAGGTTTAATGATCTGAGGTTGGGCATGTCTTGGAGGAGTTCAGCGAGGGGAACAAGATTTGTGTCTCCGAGACAATTCCCAGCCAGATTTAGGTTGGTCAGAGTTCTTTGCCCTCGTAAAGCGCGGTACACTGGCAGCAACTGTTGTTGGCTAAGAACAAAGTCACAGAGGGAGAGACGACCACTGGTCACACAGTCATGGAGACGCTCACACACTTGGCGGTTGACGTTCTTCCAGGGGCGGGTACTCCCAAAGAGTGACCGTTGCCTTGAGGTGGTCATGGTTAGCCACCACTGCAGATACGGGATCTACAGGGCAGAGAATATAGCGAGTGGTACTGAGAGTTAGGACTGGGCGTTGCTGATACAGGCTGCAGTAACGTTCAGCCACTTCACCAGCCAGCCATGAGATGCTCTTACCACAGTCTGATGCCTGTAGGGGAATGAGCAGTGTCTTATCCTTCACCTCTACCGTAACTATATCAGCTCAGGTCTCCCAACAGGATCCCTCCTCTCCACAGCAGTGTCCTGTGGAAGTGCCGAGGACTCCCTCTGAAAACCAAGTGTTTTCTGAGCTAACAAGTCCACTCCTGATTGGCTGGCTGAATGTGAGACGTCAAAGAACTCATCAGCCTGACGGGAGGAGCATTCCTCCAAGTATCCTCTACTCCTTTCTGTCTCATCCCAAATGTTTCTCTCAGCTGCCTCTTGACTCGAAGGCTGCCTCTTCCTTCATTTCAGTCCACAAAGACAATGTGCATTCAGAACGGTATCTATTCCTAGCAACGGGGCTCTCTTCATCACTGTCAGCAAATGATGGCCTCCACCCTCCTTCTCCGTCACATTTGACTTTTTTCATTTTTGTTTTATGTTCTGAAAATTTTGAGGCTTTACATCTCTTAGTTTGGCCAGTCCTTAGTTCACCAATTGAAGTTGTGAGGGAGGAAATGGCAATGTCACTGGTGGCACAGTGGTATAGTTCTGCTGGGTTGGCACAAGGATCGTCATAAAAATCACAGTTCTCTGTTTCAACGTCAGGTGGATGTTTCATCTTCCTTGATGCCACAGGTCTGTTTTAGAACTGCCAACGATGGCACCTCAAGGTAAATACTGAAGAAGAAAAAAACCGGTAGCGTGCCTGCTAACGTACAGCGATAAACGCACATACCGTCCGCTAACCCTCCGGTATGAAAGTAAGATCCTCAAAGAAGTCAGAAAACCGTCCTATCTGGGGGTAACGCAAGACCCAAGGCTCACACTAGGGGAACAGTGTAAGCAACTGGCAGGAAAAAATGATGGTGAGACTCAACCTCATCAGAAAAGTGACCGGGTTCCAATGGGGTAGTAACGCCGCTACACTCGGGATGCTCTACATAGGGTACGTACATGCCCTAGTAGATGCATGTGCGCCAATACTAGCTTTTGCCAGCAAAACAAGTCTCAAACCAATAGAAGTTGCACAACAGCGTGCAGCCCGAGTAATATGTGGAGCCCTGCCCACGGCCTCCTCAGCACGATCCAAACACATATTGAGAGACTGACGGTAGAGCAGGGAGAAAAATACAGGCGGCTGGGAAAAAACAATCCTAAACTGAATACATTTTTTAAAAGTGATTTAAATCACTGAGTTATATTTTTTAAATCAAGTTGATTTAAATTTTTAAAAATCAACTGATTTAAATCGACCCTATTTATATCGACCCAACCCTGATTTCAATTATGAAAAAAAAGTCAATTGAAAACTGTATTATTTTACAGTGACAGGGGGGAAAGCAGACTTTTAAGCATGATTATATTAGTCTACTAAACCTTATATCTGTTTAATAAAATCAAGGAAAGGAATTCTGAATGTTCAAATATGTAAAAACTGAATACATTTTTTAAAAAGTGATTTAAATCACTGATTTTTATTTTAAAAATCAAGTTGATTAAAATATATTAAAAAATCAACTGATTTAAATCAACCCAGCTCTGATTTCAATTATGGGAGAAAAAAGTAAATTGAATACTGTATTATTTTACAGTGAAAGGAGGGAAAGCAGACTTTTAAACATGATTATATTAGTCTACTTAACCTCATATCTGTTTTATGAAACCAAGGAAAGGAATTCTGAATGTTGAAATGTGTAAAAACTGAATAAAAATAAAAAAATTTTAAAGTGATTCAAATCACAGATTTTTATTTAAAAAATCAAGTTGATTTAAATCAACCCAACCCTGCAAGTATGTAAGACAAAAGTTTTGCAGGAATAAGTTCTCAAAATAGAGAGAAAACTGAAAGACAGCATTATTACATGTAACCGAGTCAGAGTTGGATAGACAGGGGGAGCGCAGGTTGCAGTAAAGCTGAAACTCTCGTAGTCTTGAAAATAGCTGACACATAACTCTAATCATCCATGCAAAAAGCCCGCGATTTCATACAGTAACAACGTTTGACTTCCAACGCATATATACACTCAAGGCACCCCCATGAAAAAAAGATCGCGCCAAGTTCATTTATTATTATTTTTTCTTATTCCTTTCCCCTCAATTAGTACCTGTATCAGGGCACGCACTTTAAGCCCAAGTGTAAAAAAATACCCCCCACCCCCTCCCCCTGGTCGTCCCACACCAGTTAAGTCCCGAAAAACACCTCGACCAGTGCGACCGGTGTGAATGAACTTTGTTGACCTGACAACCGACGGTACCCGACACACGCGCTACTCACACGCAAGAGGTCATGTCACGTGATGAGAATGAGCATTTGAAAGTTTCACTGACAGGTCTTGATGAAGGGCCCGACTAACGAAAACTCAGATGAAGCTTGCTTTTAAAGCAACGGCGAAACAACGAATAGATTATTCTTAGGCCCATGTCATAATTGTTACAGTAATCAGGACACCATCGGAGAATTCTAGGTAATAAAAGCGAAAGTAGATCTTGAGCATAACCAAGTCGGAATTTAAAATCGATACTACATCGATTTTAGTTGAAATAACGTGCGCGAGTCATTGCAGAACTTTTTATATTTTTTCTAAGAATTGGACGCAACAGACCCAACGACAAAAAATCAGGAAACTGGCGATTGAAATCGGAAAAATGGGGATGCTTGAGATTTGGGGGGAAAAATCAGGTTGTCCCGATTAAATGGGGATGAGTGGCAGGTCTGTCTTACATACATTGTTCGCTTATGATAATAATATCCCCGCTCAAAACAAAGGGTAAGCCAGCAAGTTCAGCAGAAGAACTAGCAAACACCCTCAACAGACACTATGCGGAGGTAAACAGAGCAGCTCCATCATGCCTGAGTGATAATGAAATTCGAGAATGCCTTGAAAAGGGGATACTGCCAACCCTTACAGCCCTCCGAATAAACCAATCGTTCACCAAAAATGAGCTGCAACATGCCATATCTCTAGCCAAGGCGCGTAAATCTCCGGGGAAAGATGGGATCACATACGAAATGATCAGGAACCTGGGAGACAAAGCAGAAAGCCTGCTCTTAGCTTTCTACAACCTCTCATGGACCAAGGCAGAACCCCCGAAGGCGTGGAGAGAAGCGATTATATGCCCCATTCCCAAGAAAGGGAAAGACCCGAGCCAACCTAGCAGCTACCGCCCGCTGTCTCTGACTTCTTGTATAGGGAAGATAATGGAGACAATGATCAACACAAGATTGATACATTTTCTAGAAAAGGAAGGGATCTTACACGAATGCCAGGGAGGTTTCAGAAGTCATAGGAGCTCCACTGATGCTGTGGTTAGACTAACCCAGTACGCAGTCGACCGCATGAATTGCACACCAGCACAACACACGGGTTGTGTCCTTTTCGACCTACAGCAAGCTTATGACCGCGTGTGGAGAACTGGACTCCTACAAAAATTGCAACAAATAGGATTACGAGGGAGGATACTGAAATGGCCGTCTTACACAGGTTCCACTGTATATATATATTAGTTTTTATTCTCAAGCTTGATCCTAACCTATTGACATCTTTGGATACTGGTAAATACAGCAAGCAAACAATTGTTTTAAAAACATTTGAGGCTTCCATTTTGATAGCCAAGCCACGACTTGAAAGGGCCCCACTGTTTAGCTTATTGTAGACAACATTCATTCGTACTGACTTCTAAACTACAACCACTCTGAAGCTAGTAACAGAGAAACAGATTTCAAACCTACAAAAATCCCTTTCAGAAAGTGTGTCTCAGAGAATCTGAGTTGGTCAGTGAGCAACCATCATTATCACATCAAATCACAAAAAGCTTTTACAAACATGAAACAACTTTCTCTAAATGTTAAGACTTGTACTAATAGTACCTCTCAGGGCATAGCAGAAGCTGGGAGTAAAAACTCTGGCAGAGAGAGCGCAGTCAGCCACGCTGAGGTCAGTCAGACAGGTCAGATTCCTCAGCATGTTGGCCAGCCACTTGGCCGCCAAGTCTCCCAGACAGTTGTGGCTCAGGTTGAGCTGTTCAAGACTATGCTGGCCGCTCTTAAATGCTTTGGAGAGAGTATGCAAACTTTCCGATGAAAGATGATTTGTCTCCAGGTTTAATGATCTGAGGTTGGGCATGTCTTGGAGGAGTTCAGCGAGGGGAACAAGATTTGTGTCTCCGAGACAATTCCCAGCCAGATTTAGGTTGGTCAGAGTTCTTTGCCCTCGTAAAGCGCGGTACACTGGCAGCAACTGTTGTTGGCTAAGAACAAAGTCACAGAGGGAGAGACGACCACTGGTCACACAGTCATGGAGACGCTCACACACTTGGCGGTTGACGTTCTTCCAGGGGCGGGTACTCCCAAAGAGTGACCGTTGCCTTGAGGTGGTCATGGTTAGCCACCACTGCAGATACGGGATCTACAGGGCAGAGAATATAGCGAGTGGTACTGAGAGTTAGGACTGGGCGTTGCTGATACAGGCTGCAGTAACGTTCAGCCACTTCACCAGCCAGCCATGAGATGCTCTTACCACAGTCTGATGCCTGTAGGGGAATGAGCAGTGTCTTATCCTTCACCTCTACCGTAACTATATCAGCTCAGGTCTCCCAACAGGATCCCTCCTCTCCACAGCAGTGTCCTGTGGAAGTGCCGAGGACTCCCTCTGAAAACCAAGTGTTTTCTGAGCTAACAAGTCCACTCCTGATTGGCTGGCTGAATGTGAGACGTCAAAGAACTCATCAGCCTGACGGGAGGAGCATTCCTCCAAGTATCCTCTACTCCTTTCTGTCTCATCCCAAATGTTTCTCTCAGCTGCCTCTTGACTCGAAGGCTGCCTCTTCCTTCATTTCAGTCCACAAAGACAATGTGCATTCAGAACGGTATCTATTCCTAGCAACGGGGCTCTCTTCATCACTGTCAGCAAATGATGGCCTCCACCCTCCTTCTCCGTCACATTTGACTTTTTTCATTTTTGTTTTATGTTCTGAAAATTTTGAGGCTTTACATCTCTTAGTTTGGCCAGTCCTTAGTTCACCAATTGAAGTTGTGAGGGAGGAAATGGCAATGTCACTGGTGGCACAGTGGTATAGTTCTGCTGGGTTGGCACAAGGATCGTCATAAAAATCACAGTTCTCTGTTTCAACGTCAGGTGGATGTTTCATCTTCCTTGATGCCACAGGTCTGTTTTAGAACTGCCAACGATGGCACCTCAAGGTAAATACTGAAGAAGAAAAAAACCGGTAGCGTGCCTGCTAACGTACAGCGATAAACGCACATACCGTCCGCTAACCCTCCGGTATGAAAGTAAGATCCTCAAAGAAGTCAGAAAACCGTCCTATCTGGGGGTAACGCAAGACCCAAGGCTCACACTAGGGGAACAGTGTAAGCAACTGGCAGGAAAAAATGATGGTGAGACTCAACCTCATCAGAAAAGTGACCGGGTTCCAATGGGGTAGTAACGCCGCTACACTCGGGATGCTCTACATAGGGTACGTACATGCCCTAGTAGATGCATGTGCGCCAATACTAGCTTTTGCCAGCAAAACAAGTCTCAAACCAATAGAAGTTGCACAACAGCGTGCAGCCCGAGTAATATGTGGAGCCCTGCCCACGGCCTCCTCAGCACGATCCAAACACATATTGAGAGACTGACGGTAGAGCAGGGAGAAAAATACAGGCGGCTGGGAAAAAACAATCCTAAACTGAATACATTTTTTAAAAGTGATTTAAATCACTGAGTTATATTTTTTAAATCAAGTTGATTTAAATTTTTAAAAATCAACTGATTTAAATCGACAGTATTTATATCGACCCAACCCTGATTTCAATTATGAAAAAAAAGTCAATTGAAAACTGTATTATTTTACAGTGACAGGGGGGAAAGCAGACTTTTAAGCATGATTATATTAGTCTACTAAACCTTATATCTGTTTAATAAAATCAAGGAAAGGAATTCTGAATGTTCAAATATGTAAAAACTGAATACATTTTTTAAAAAGTGATTTAAATCACTGATTTTTATTTTAAAAATCAAGTTGATTAAAATATATTAAAAAATCAACTGATTTAAATCAACCCAGCTCTGATTTCAATTATGGGAGAAAAAAGTAAATTGAATACTGTATTATTTTACAGTGAAAGGAGGGAAAGCAGACTTTTAAACATGATTATATTAGTCTACTTAACCTCATATCTGTTTTATGAAACCAAGGAAAGGAATTCTGAATGTTGAAATGTGTAAAAACTGAATAAAAATAAAAAAAATTTAAAGTGATTCAAATCACAGATTTTTATTTAAAAAATCAAGTTGATTTAAATCAACCCAACCCTGCAAGTATGTAAGACAAAAGTTTTGCAGGAATAAGTTCTCAAAATAGAGAGAAAACTGAAAGACAGCATTATTACATGTAACCGAGTCAGAGTTGGATAGACAGGGGGAGCGCAGGTTGCAGTAAAGCTGAAACTCTCGTAGTCTTGAAAATAGCTGACACATAACTCTAATCATCCATGCAAAAAGCCCGCGATTTCATACAGTAACAACGTTTGACTTCCAACGCATATATACACTCAAGGCACCCCCATGAAAAAAAGATCGCGCTAAGTTCATTTTTTTTCTTTTCTCATTCCTTTCCCCTCAATTAGTACCTGTATCAGGGCACGCACTTTAAGCCCAAGTGTAAAAAAAATACACCCCCCCCCCCCCCCCCTCCTCGTCCCGCACCAGTTAAGTCCCGAAAAACACCTCGACCAATGCGACCGGTGTGAATGAACTTTGTTGACCTGACAACCGACGGTACCCGACACACGCGCTACTCACACGCAAGAGGTCATGTCACGTGATGCGAAGGAGCATTTGAAAGTTTCACTGACAGGTCTTGATGAAGGGCCCGACTAACGAAAACTCAGATGAAGCTTGCTTTTAAAGCAACGGCGAAACAACGAATAGATTATTCTTAGGCCCATGTCATAATTGTTACAGTAATCAGGACACCATCGGAGAATTCTAGGTAATAAAAGCGAAAGTAGATCTTGAGCATAACCAAGTCGGAATTCAAAATCGATACTACTTCGATTTTAGTTGAAATAACGTGCGTGAGTCATTGCAGAACTTTTAATATTTTTTCTAAGAATTGGACGCAATATTTAAAAAATCAAGTTGATTAAAATATTTTTAAAAATCAACTGATTTAAATCAACCCAGCTCTGATTTCAATTATGGGAGAAAAAAGTAAATTGAATACTGTATTATTATACAGTGAAAGGAGGGAAAGCAGACTTTTAAACATGATTATATTAGTCTACTTAACCTTATATCTGTTTTATGAAACCAAGGAAAGGAATTCTGAATGTTGATATGTGTAAAAACTGAATAAAAATAAATGTTTTAAAAAGTGATTTAAATCACCGATTTTTATTTTAAAAACCCGAGCCAACCTAGCAGCTACCGCCCGCTGTCTCTGACTTCTTGTATAGGGAAGATAATGGAGACAATGATCAACACAAGATTGATACATTTTCTAGAAAAGGAAGGGATCTTACACGAATGCCAGGGAGGTTTCAGAAGTCATAGGAGCTCCACTGATGCTGTGATTAGACTAACCCAGTACGCAGTCGACCGCATGAATTGCACACCAGCACAACACACGGGTTGTGTCCTTTTCGACCTACAGCAAGCTTATGACCGCGTGTGGAGAACTGGACTCCTACAAAAATTGCAACAAATAGGATTACGAGGGAGGATACTGAAATGGTTAACCAACTTTCTAGCTGACCGCCGCATCCAAACCAGGAAGCAAAACACCCTATCACGAAGTCTTCCACTCGAGGAAGGACTACCACAAGGGTCAGCACTCAGTTGCACACTCTTCGTAATCTATAGAAACGGTCTAATGGCAGAGTTGCAAAAGCAGAACAAGGTTGAAGTGGCAATGTATGTAGACCATCTTGCCAACTGGACGTCGAGCAGCAGCAAAGTGGAGATAGAGGAGACTCTGCAAACCACCCTAACAGCAGTCAGCGAGTACTGCCAACGATGGCACCTCAAGGTAAATACTGAAAAAAAAACCCAAAAAACGGTAGCGTGCCTGCTAACGTACAGCGATAAACGCACATACCGTCCGCTAACCCTCCGGTATGAAAGTAAGATCCTCAAAGAAGTCAGAGAACCGTCCTATCTGGGGGTAACGCTAGACCCAAGGCTCACACTAGGGGAACAGTGTAAGCAACTGGCAGGAAAAAATGATGGTGAGACTCAACCTCATCAGAAAAGTGACCGGGTTCCTAGTAACGCCGCTACACTCGGGATGCTCTACATAGGGTACGTACATGCCCTAGTAGATGCATGTGCGCCAATACTAGCTTTTGCCAGCAAAACAAGTCTCAAACCAATAGAAGTTGCACAACAGCGTGCAGCCCGAGTAATATGTGGAGCCCTGCCCACGGCCTCCTCAGCACGATCCAAACACATATTGAGAGACTGACGGTAGAGCAGGGAGAAAAATACAGGCGGCTGGGAAAAGACAATCCTAATCGGCTAATGGTGGAAAACTGGCCAAGAAATAGCCCGTGTAATAAGCCAAAATCACTCTATGCAAGAAACACTACAATAGTCATTTTGGCAACGCTGAAAGCACTATCAGTAGAGTTTATAGCACAGACCTTCACGCCAAAAACACTACTTCCGGCTACGCCAAAGACACTATCCTTGAGCCAAAATCACTCTATGCAAGAAACACTACCATAGTCATGACCTTTTTCTCCCTAGGAAATAGTTGAATAGTTTCTTGTTCTCACTCTGGGGTTTGGAAAAGGCTTTTGTTCACTGCACCATTTCTTGATAAGGGGCTGTTCAAATATAATCTTACACCTTTTAGGGGACTTTTTTTTTACATTCTTACCATCCACCCACCCACCCTGTTATCTTACATCAGACCTGCCACTCTATGAAATCTAAAAATCAGGATTTTAGAGTTTAAAAAATCAAGATCTGGTGAAAAAAATCGGGATCAATGGCAAATCAGTCATAAGGGGCACTAGGAGGGGGGGGGGGGGGCGGGTTCCTTTTTATGAGGCAAGTATGTAAGACAAAAGTTTTGCAGGAATAAGTTCTCTAAATAGAGAGAAAACTGAAAGACAGCATCATTATATGTAACCGAGTCAGAGTTGGATAGACTGGGGGAGCGCAGGTTGCAGTAAAGCTGAAACTCTCGTAGTCTTGAAAATAGCTGACACATAACTCTAATCATCCATGCAAAAAGCCCGCATTTTCATACAGTAACAACGTTTGACTTCCAACGCATATATACACTCAAGGCACCCCCATGAAAAAAAGATCGCGCCAAGTTCATTTATTATTATTTTTTCTTATTCCTTTCCCCTCAATTAGTACCTGTATCAGGGCACGCACTTTAAGCCCAAGTGTAAAAAAATACCCCCCACCCCCTCCCCCTGGTCGTCCCACACCAGTTAAGTCCCGAAAAACACCTCGACCAGTGCGACCGGTGTGAATGAACTTTGTTGACCTGACAACCGACGGTACCCGACACACGCGCTACTCACACGCAAGAGGTCATGTCACGTGATGAGAATGAGCATTTGAAAGTTTCACTGACAGGTCTTGATGAAGGGCCCGACTAACGAAAACTCAGATGAAGCTTGCTTTTAAAGCAACGGCGAAACAACGAATAGATTATTCTTAGGCCCATGTCATAATTGTTACAGTAATCAGGACACCATCGGAGAATTCTAGGTAATAAAAGCGAAAGTAGATCTTGAGCATAACCAAGTCGGAATTTAAAATCGATACTACATCGATTTTAGTTGAAATAACGTGCGCGAGTCATTGCAGAACTTTTTATATTTTTTCTAAGAATTGGACGCAACAGACCCAACGACAAAAAATCAGGAAACTGGCGATTGAAATCGGAAAAATGGGGATGCTTGAGATTTGGGGGGAAAAATCAGGTTGTCCCGATTAAATGGGGATGAGTGGCAGGTCTGTCTTACATACATTGTTCGCTTATGATAATAATATCCCCGCTCA
Source organism: Aplysia californica (assembly GCF_000002075.1). NCBI lineage: Eukaryota > Metazoa > Mollusca > Gastropoda > Aplysiida > Aplysiidae > Aplysia > Aplysia californica. The sequence continues at coordinate 51,519 of NW_004798703.1, read as the reverse complement.
AAACAAAGGGTAAGCCAGCAAGTTCAGCAGAAGAACTAGCAAACACCCTCAACAGACACTATGCGGAGGTAAACAGAGCAGCTCCATCATGCCTGAGTGATAATGAAATTCGAGAATGCCTTGAAAAGGGGATACTGCCAACCCTTACAGCCCTCCGAATAAACCAATCGTTCACCAAAAATGAGCTGCAACATGCCATATCTCTAGCCAAGGCGCGTAAATCTCCGGGGAAAGATGGGATCACATACGAAATGATCAGGAACCTGGGAGACAAAGCAGAAAGCCTGCTCTTAGCTTTCTACAACCTCTCATGGACCAAGGCAGAACCCCCGAAGGCGTGGAGAGAAGCGATTATATGCCCCATTCCCAAGAAAGGGAAAGACCCGAGCCAACCTAGCAGCTACCGCCCGCTGTCTCTGACTTCTTGCATAGGGAAGATAATGGAGACAATGATCAACACAAGATTGATACATTTTCTAGAAAAGGAAGGGATCTTACACGAATGCCAGGGAGGTTTCAGAAGTCATAGGAGCTCCACTGATGCTGTGGTTAGACTAACCCAGTACGCAGTCGACCGCATGAATTGCACACCAGCACAACACACGGGTTGTGTCCTTTTCGACCTACAGCAAGCTTATGACCGCGTGTGGAGAACTGGACTCCTACAAAAATTGCAACAAATAGGATTACGAGGGAGGATACTGAAATGGCCGTCTTACACAGGTTCCACTGTATATATATATTAGTTTTTATTCTCAAGCTTGATCCTAACCTATTGACATCTTTGGATACTGGTAAATACAGCAAGCAAACAATTGTTTTAAAAACATTTGAGGCTTCCATTTTGATAGCCAAGCCACGACTTGAAAGGGCCCCACTGTTTAGCTTATTGTAGACAACATTCATTCGTACTGACTTCTAAACTACAACCACTCTGAAGCTAGTAACAGAGAAACAGATTTCAAACCTACAAAAATCCCTTTCAGAAAGTGTGTCTCAGAGAATCTGAGTTGGTCAGTGAGCAACCATCATTATCACATCAAATCACAAAAAGCTTTTACAAACATGAAACAACTTTCTCTAAATGTTAAGACTTGTACTAATAGTACCTCTCAGGGCATAGCAGAAGCTGGGAGTAAAAACTCTGGCAGAGAGAGCGCAGTCAGCCACGCTGAGGTCAGTCAGACAGGTCAGATTCCTCAGCATGTTGGCCAGCCACTTGGCCGCCAAGTCTCCCAGACAGTTGTGGCTCAGGTTGAGCTGTTCAAGACTATGCTGGCCGCTCTTAAATGCTTTGGAGAGAGTATGCAAACTTTCCGATGAAAGATGATTTGTCTCCAGGTTTAATGATCTGAGGTTGGGCATGTCTTGGAGGAGTTCAGCGAGGGGAACAAGATTTGTGTCTCCGAGACAATTCCCAGCCAGATTTAGGTTGGTCAGAGTTCTTTGCCCTCGTAAAGCGCGGTACACTGGCAGCAACTGTTGTTGGCTAAGAACAAAGTCACAGAGGGAGAGACGACCACTGGTCACACAGTCATGGAGACGCTCACACACTTGGCGGTTGACGTTCTTCCAGGGGCGGGTACTCCCAAAGAGTGACCGTTGCCTTGAGGTGGTCATGGTTAGCCACCACTGCAGATACGGGATCTACAGGGCAGAGAATATAGCGAGTGGTACTGAGAGTTAGGACTGGGCGTTGCTGATACAGGCTGCAGTAACGTTCAGCCACTTCACCAGCCAGCCATGAGATGCTCTTACCACAGTCTGATGCCTGTAGGGGAATGAGCAGTGTCTTATCCTTCACCTCTACCGTAACTATATCAGCTCAGGTCTCCCAACAGGATCCCTCCTCTCCACAGCAGTGTCCTGTGGAAGTGCCGAGGACTCCCTCTGAAAACCAAGTGTTTTCTGAGCTAACAAGTCCACTCCTGATTGGCTGGCTGAATGTGAGACGTCAAAGAACTCATCAGCCTGACGGGAGGAGCATTCCTCCAAGTATCCTCTACTCCTTTCTGTCTCATCCCAAATGTTTCTCTCAGCTGCCTCTTGACTCGAAGGCTGCCTCTTCCTTCATTTCAGTCCACAAAGACAATGTGCATTCAGAACGGTATCTATTCCTAGCAACGGGGCTCTCTTCATCACTGTCAGCAAATGATGGCCTCCACCCTCCTTCTCCGTCACATTTGACTTTTTTCATTTTTGTTTTATGTTCTGAAAATTTTGAGGCTTTACATCTCTTAGTTTGGCCAGTCCTTAGTTCACCAATTGAAGTTGTGAGGGAGGAAATGGCAATGTCACTGGTGGCACAGTGGTATAGTTCTGCTGGGTTGGCACAAGGATCGTCATAAAAATCACAGTTCTCTGTTTCAACGTCAGGTGGATGTTTCATCTTCCTTGATGCCACAGGTCTGTTTTAGAACTGCCAACGATGGCACCTCAAGGTAAATACTGAAGAAGAAAAAAACCGGTAGCGTGCCTGCTAACGTACAGCGATAAACGCACATACCGTCCGCTAACCCTCCGGTATGAAAGTAAGATCCTCAAAGAAGTCAGAGAACCGTCCTATCTGGGGGTAACGCAAGACCCAAGGCTCACACTAGGGGAACAGTGTAAGCAACTGGCAGGAAAAAATGATGGTGAGACTCAACCTCATCAGAAAAGTGACCGGGTTCCAATGGGGTAGTAACGCCGCTACACTCGGGATGCTCTACATAGGGTACGTACATGCCCTAGTAGATGCATGTGCGCCAATACTAGCTTTTGCCAGCAAAACAAGTCTCAAACCAATAGAAGTTGCACAACAGCGTGCAGCCCGAGTAATATGTGGAGCCCTGCCCACGGCCTCCTCAGCACGATCCAAACACATATTGAGAGACTGACGGTAGAGCAGGGAGAAAAATACAGGCGGCTGGGAAAAGACAATCCTAATCGGCTAATGGTGGAAAACTGGCCAAGAAATAGCCCGTGTAATAAGCCAAAATCACTCTATGCAAGAAACACTACAATAGTCATTTTGGCAACGCTGAAAGCACTATCAGTAGAGTTTATAGCACAGACCTTCACGCCAAAAACACTACTTCCGGCTACGCCAAAGACACTATCCTTGAGCCAAAATCACTCTATGCAAGAAACACTACCATAGTCATGACCTTTTTCTCCCTAGGAAATAGTTGAATAGTTTCTTGTTCTCACTCTGGGGTTTGGAAAAGGCTTTTGTTCACTGCACCATTTCTTGATAAGGGGCTGTTCAAATATAATCTTACACCTTTTAGGGGACTTTTTTTTTACATTCTTACCATCCACCCACCCACCCTGTTATCTTACATCAGACCTGCCACTCTATGAAATCTAAAAATCAGGATTTTAGAGTTTAAAAAATCAAGATCTGGTGAAAAAAATCGGGATCAATGGCAAATCAGTCATAAGGGGCACTAGGAGGGGGGGGGGGTCCCCCTGGTTCCTTTTTATGAGGCAAGTATGTAAGACAAAAGTTTTGCAGGAATAAGTTCTCTAAATAGAGAGAAAACTGAAAGACAGCATCATTATATGTAACCGAGTCAGAGTTGGATAGACTGGGGGAGCGCAGGTTGCAGTAAAGCTGAAACTCTCGTAGTCTTGAAAATAGCTGACACATAACTCTAATCATCCATGCAAAAAGCCCGCATTTTCATACAGTAACAACGTTTGACTTCCAACGCATATATACACTCAAGGCACCCCCATGAAAAAAAGATTGCGCCAAGTTCATTTTTTTTCTTTTCTTATTCCTTTCCCCTCAATTAGCACCTGTATCAGGGCACGCACTTTAAGCCCAAGTGTAAAAAAAATACACCCCCCCCCCCCCTCCTCGTCCCACACCAGTTAAGTCCCGAAAAACACCTCGACCAATGCGACCGGTGTGAATGAACTTTGTTGACCTGACAACCGACGGTACCCGACACACGCGCTACTCACACGCAAGAGGTCATGTCACGTGATGCGAAGGAGCATTTGAAAGTTTCACTGACAGGTCTTGATGAAGGGCCCGACTAACGAAAACTCAGATGAAGCTTGCTTTTAAAGCAACGGCGAAACAACGAATAGATTATTCTTAGGCCCATGTCATAATTGTTACAGTAATCAGGACACCATCGGAGAATTCTAGGTAATAAAAGCGAAAGTAGATCTTGAGCATAACCAAGTCGGAATTCAAAATCGATACTGCTTCGATTTTAGTTGAAATAACGTGCGTGAGTCATTGCAGAACTTTTAATATTTTTTCTAAGAATTGGACGCAATATTTAAAAAATCAAGTTGATTAAAATATTTTTAAAAATCAACTGATTTAAATCAACCCAGCTCTGATTTCAATTATGGGAGAAAAAAGTAAATTGAATACTGTATTATTATACAGTGAAAGGAGGGAAAGCAGACTTTTAAACATGATTATATTAGTCTACTTAACCTTATATCTGTTTTATGAAACCAAGGAAAGGAATTCTGAATGTTGATATGTGTAAAAACTGAATAAAAATAAATGTTTTAAAAAGTGATTTAAATCACCGATTTTTATTTTAAAAACCCGAGCCAACCTAGCAGCTACCGCCCGGTGTCTCTGACTTCTTGTATAGGGAAGATAATGGAGACAATGATCAACACAAGATTGATACATTTTCTAGAAAAGGAAGGGATCTTACACGAATGCCAGGGAGGTTTCAGAAGTCATAGGAGCTCCACTGATGCTGTGATTAGACTAACCCAGTACGCAGTCGACCGCATGAATTGCACACCAGCACAACACACGGGTTGTGTCCTTTTCGACCTACAGCAAGCTTATGACCGCGTGTGGAGAACTGGACTCCTACAAAAATTGCAACAAATAGGATTACGAGGGAGGATACTGAAATGGTTAACCAACTTTCTAGCTGACCGCCGCATCCAAACCAGGAAGCAAAACACCCTATCACGAAGTCTTCCACTCGAGGAAGGACTACCACAAGGGTCAGCACTCAGTTGCACACTCTTCGTAATCTATAGAAACGGTCTAATGGCAGAGTTGCAAAAGCAGAACAAGGTTGAAGTGGCAATGTATGTAGACCATCTTGCCAACTGGACGTCGAGCAGCAGCAAAGTGGAGATAGAGGAGACTCTGCAAACCACCCTAACAGCAGTCAGCGAGTACTGCCAACGATGGCACCTCAAGGTAAATACTGAAAAAAAAACCCAAAAAACGGTAGCGTGCCTGCTAACGTACAGCGATAAACGCACATACCGTCCGCTAACCCTCCGGTATGAAAGTAAGATCCTCAAAGAAGTCAGAGAACCGTCCTATCTGGGGGTAACGCTAGACCCAAGGCTCACACTAGGGGAACAGTGTAAGCAACTGGCAGGAAAAAATGATGGTGAGACTCAACCTCATCAGAAAAGTGACCGGGTTCCTAGTAACGCCGCTACACTCGGGATGCTCTACATAGGGTACGTACATGCCCTAGTAGATGCATGTGCGCCAATACTAGCTTTTGCCAGCAAAACAAGTCTACAACCAATAGAAATTGCACAACAGCGTGCAGCCCGAGTAATATGTGGAGCCCTGCCCACGGCCTCCTCAGCACGATCCAAACACATATTGAGAGACTGACGGTAGAGCAGGGAGAAAAATACAGGCGGCTGGGAAAAGACAATCCTAATCGGCTAATGGTGGAAAACTGGCCAAGAAATAGCCCGTGTAATAAGCCAAAATCACTCTATGCAAGAAACACTACAATAGTCATTTTGGCAACGCTGAAAGCACTATCAGTAGAGTTTATAGCACAGACCTTCACGCCAAAAACACTACTTCCGGCTACGCCAAAGACACTATCCTTGAGCCAAAATCACTCTATGCAAGAAACACTACCATAGTCATGACCTTTTTCTCCCTAGGAAATAGTTGAATAGTTTCTTGTTCTCACTCTGGGGTTTGGAAAAGGCTTTTGTTCACTGCACCATTTCTTGATAAGGGGCTGTTCAAATATAATCTTACACCTTTTAGGGGACTTTTTTTTTACATTCTTACCATCCACCCACCCACCCTGTTATCTTACATCAGACCTGCCACTCTATGAAATCTAAAAATCAGGATTTTAGAGTTTAAAAAATCAAGATCTGGTGAAAAAAATCGGGATCAATGGCAAATCAGTCATAAGGGGCACTAGGAGGGGGGGGGGGGGGGGGTCCCCCTGGTTCCTTTTGGAGGAGAGTAGTAAAAAAAAAGTTTTGGGGGAAAAAATTCCCTAAAAAGAAAAAAAATGGAAAAAACGCATCATTATATGTAACCGAGCCCAAGTTGGATAAACTGGGGGAGACCGCAGTGTGCACAAAAGCTAGAAACTCCCGAAACTCTTGAGAAAGCGGAAACATAAGCTCGTATACACCTAGCAAAAACCCGGATTTTTATAAAGAAACAAGTTTGGCTTCCCCGCGTATTTCCCCTCGGGGACCCCCCTGAAAAA
>NW_004798703.1:42958-44949 GCF_000002075.1 Aplysia californica | reverse complement strand
TCGTCCCACACCAGTTAAGTCCCGAAAAACACCTCGACCAATGCGACCGGTGTGAATGAACTTTGTTGACCTGACAACCGACGGTACCCAACACACGCGCTACTCACACGCAAGAGGTCATGTCACGTGATGAGAATGAGCATTTGAAAGTTTCACTGACTGGTCTTGATGAAAGGCCCGACTAACGAAAACTCAGATGAAGCTTGCTTTTAAAGCAACGGCGAAACAACGAATAGATTATTCTTAGGCCCATGTCATAATTGTTACAGTAATCAGGACACCATCGGAGAATTCTAGGTAATAAAAACGGAAGTAGATCTTGAGCATAACCAAGTCGGAATTTAAAATCGATACTACTTCGATTTTAGTTGAAATAACGTGCGTGAGTCATCTACTAGATTCGGCATAGATGCTTTAGAAAGTAATGTTCCAAGTTCCTGCCGATAAAAAGTCCAATCAGTGCTTCCAAGCAAAAGAGACAACAGAACTTTTTTTTTTCCCTAAGAATCGGACGCAACAGACACAACGACAAAAAATCAGGAAACTGGCGATTGAAATCGGGGAAAATGGGGATGCTTGAGATTTGGGGCAAAAAATCAGGTTGTCCCGATTATATCGGGATGAGTGGCAAGTCTGTCTTACATACATTGTTCGCTTATGATGATAATAATATGACATTTATATTATATTGCAAATCTGTGTTACAATCATTGTTCTATGCGCTTTACATAATATTCATGAAAAACATGCATACAGACATACATGCACATAACAATATCTATGCAGTTCTACCTTCACTAAAAAATAACAGAGTAAATCATTCAAGTAAAATATTGCATTCACTCCTTCTTTCTAGTAAGATAAAAATTGAGGCTCATGTCAATGTCAAAAGCGCCTTAAAAAGTTAATTACAAATAAAACAAATTACAGTGGAATTCTGATAAAGTCAACACCTCATGACCGAAAAAAAAGTGTTGACTTTGAGCAAGGTTGACTTTATCCATAGTAGACTACATATGTACTCCGCGCATTGAAATTGAAAATTGAAGTTAAGAAAGATGACAGCTACAAAATTACAAAGTTCCTGGTAACAAGATGTTAGCTCAATTTCATTGAACATAAAATTCTGAACTTGTCCCCAAAACAAGAGATGATGAGTGAACAAAGTAACTGGGTGTGTGTATACCATAAGCTCAGGCCTTAAATATCTCTTCTTAAAAATGAAATCATCTTGGGATTTAGCCCCAAATTGTTGACTTTAAGCAAGGTAAACACTCAAGCGTTGACAGGATCAGAAACAGAATTACGTAAAACAAACAAGGCAAGAAATGGGACCACAGTGAGGTGTTGACAGTAAGCAAGAGTTGACTTTATCGGGATTCCACTGTATCTGTTATTACTGATCATTATGCTGAAAACAAAAAAAGAAATTAGTTATCATCAACAAAGGCAGTGTTCATCATTATGTAAAAAGTTTTTTTTTAAACAGGGGCATCTGCTGAGCTGTCTTCTAATGGGTCCTGTTCCAACTTCCTGCTCTGTCTCTTCTTCCTCCTCCACCTCCATTTCTTCCTGTGTAAACCCCTGTGCCTCTTCAATGCTGTAATACTTAGAAAATATTTTCCACATTCCTTGTGGCCTCTGCACACCATGCAGCCTTTCTTGACCAAGGCCACCTTTTTCCCTTATTTTTTTTTCACCTCACAAAAGTGTAATATCACATTGGTTCAAGACCACCCCGACTAGAACTAGAATCTAGACTCTAGATCTAGAATCTACTGCTACATTTAAGTTTAATTTTAGTAAACATCTTACTTCACTTGGAACATAAATTAGTCTTTTAAGACATAACATAAGAGCTGAAGCAACACACCTAATCATTTATGTGCAGAAGATTAGAGGTGCATACTTCCAATGGAAGTTCCATCAACATAATATTATAGATCTAGGCCAACATGAATTATGACTATTCAAGACTAACAACAGGGACG
>NW_004798703.1:37883-42810 GCF_000002075.1 Aplysia californica | reverse complement strand
CCATCCAACTTCACTTGATGACAGAGAAACCTTTGAAGCTTAAAACTGAAAGTAAATTTGAATGCTATTGCTTTGACTTGAAACTGGTAGGAAGAACAAAATTCAAGCAAATACCCTCACTTCCAATAGGAGTAAGAGGCAAAGCAGCAGTGGTGCAGCAGCGGGATGTGTTGTTTCACCTGCCCTCCCCACTTCCTGTACCAAGGATTACACCAGTCATCACAACAGTATCATCCTCATCAAATTTGCAGACAATTCACCAATACTTGGGTGGTCAAATACAAACAAAAAACTTGGTATTTATAAGTGTTGTGAGGAAAGTTTCTGCTCAATTAATGTAACCAAAACAATTTGAGAAAAAATATATAGGACAATTATTCCAACACTTAAGACTAATGATCGATAATAAACTCAAGTTCTGCATGGGGTATATCAAACACCTCAGCAAAGTGGCAGATCAATATAAAAGATGGTAGATAAATATCAAACAACTGAGCAAAGTGGCAAATCAATATAACAAATCTCAAGAAAATGGCAGATCAATATAAAGTCTCCGCAAAATGGCAGATCAATATAAAATCTCAAGAAAATGGCAGATCAATAAAACAAATCTCAAGAATATATCATCAATATCAAATATCTCAGCAGCAAAATGGCAGATCAATGTATAAAAAATCCCAAGAAAATGGCACATCAACATTTAAAAATCTCAAGAAAAAGGCAGATCAATATCAAATATCTCGGCAGCAAAATGGCAGATCAATGTACAGTCGAACCAGCCCTGACGGCCACCTGTACAAACGGCCACTTTTCATTTACCCACTTGCATTTTTTCTATATAACTTAACTGTAAAACGGGCACCTGTCCAACGCGGCCGTGGCCACCATATTTTAACACACAACCCCTATCACACTAAGCAATAACACCTGTCTTAGACGGCCACCTTAGTGACTCCATTATGTTTTGTCATAAATTGTGCATTGGCCCCTGGCGTTGTGGGCGAGCCGTCATAATTCAATCACCTGTCGTTGTTAGATAGTCCCTCCCACAGATCATGTTGCGTAGGCCCCTCCCACATTTGACCAATGGGTAACAAATTTTCAGCTGCTGGTGAGGTAAGCGTGTGATCCCTCATAACCCATAAAGCCCTGCTCAGAACTCATACACAAATCATAAGTGAGATTAGTGGTCACTGTTTACTCGGTCTATAACAAAGTAACAATGGACATCAACATGAACTTGTGACAGAAGCGTCGCTCGTTCTCCGAGTGGTGGCGACCCATGTGTTTGTTTTTCCATAGCATACGGTAAATTTCGTTTTATTGTCACCCTTGCACAAAAGCAACAACAAAAGAACCCCCCCCCCGCGAAAACAACAACAACAACAATATCAACAACAATGAGGCTACTTTCGGTTGGGACCTCAGAAAGGAATGGTTCGTTTTCTTCATCTTGATCAGTCCTGTCTAAGAAGATGGCCACCTGTCTTACAAGGCCACTTTTCTCCTTGACAATGGGTGGCCATCTTACACAGGTTCGACTGTATAAAAAAATCTCAGCAAAATGGCAGCTCAATATAAAAAATCTCAATGACATGGCATATCAATAAGACAACGATCCAGAACAAACCCGTACAAAAATTCTTTTGTAGCAGTGTCAACAAGGCTAGTCTTTCCTCAAAGCAGCACAGAGAGTAGAGGTCAGCTGCAGTTACAAATATTGTGATTATAGTTTCCTGTATATGTACCGTTTGGTTGTTATTGATGGATTGTGTGTGTGTGTGTGTGTGTGAAAGTGAGCCCCTGAGTGAGAGAGAGAGAGAGAGAGAGAGAGAGACAGAGACAGAGACAGAGACAGAGACAGAGAGAGAGAGAGAGAGAGAGAGAGAGAGAGAGAGACAGAGAGAGAGAGAGAGAGAGAGAGAGAGACAGAGAGAGATGTTTTAATAAGGTTTGTAATGTTTGTGTAAAGTGTTTTACGGCGCTCGCAACTGCATACGGTCATATGAGCGCGCGGGACACACCTAATATTTTTAGTTGGTAGGAAATTTTGAATTTTGCCCGGGTGGCGGCCGAAGCCTACTCTTATCGCTTTTAGACCACCAAGGGATCTTTAACGTGCGCTACTTGCACACGGGCCCTCCTAGATTTTTCGCCCTTGTCCGAGAAGGCTACGAGTAGATCTTTCCTACCAGAAGATCAGGGGTGTGGCAGAAAGACAGCAGTAAGGAGGAGCCAAGGAGTAGCAGTAGAAAGGCTGCAGAAAGAGTCAGGAGCCCAGAGGAGGGGGCAAAGGAGGTGAGGGGGTGGGGGCAGAAAGTGGAAATGAAAGCAGACAACAGAACATTGTTAGAGAGCAGGAAAGGATGTGAAAGGAGACAATTTTAGAGAAGAAAATTTTTTGGTCGCTACCCGGAATCGAACCCGGGACCTTTGAATGAGAGGCCAACACCTTAACCTCTAGGCCACGAGAGCCCCCCTTAATAAGGTTTTACGGCGCTTGCAAATGCATTAGGTCATATGAGCGCCAAGGGGTGGATGTCAACAGAGAAGTCCAAATGGGGAATCAGGCTTACTCTGATCACCTCTCCAGCTTCAACAGCACAAAGCCTGCTTCCACTATCAAGGCACCCCGGAAATAGCGGGTCACAAGAGTGTGACAAACATACAAAACAAGTAGAGGACAAATGACGATAGTAAGGATGAGGGAAAAAAAAGCAGCAGTTCCCATATGTTGTTCCGGCACAGTATGGGTATGACATTGATAAATCAGCCCATTTACAATTCTACTGAGCATAAGAACATGTAATATCCCTCCTTTGGGAATGGCCAAAAGACACTTCAGTCAGTAGCACTGCCGGGGCGGGGGTCAGAGAGCAAAAGAGAGAGAGAGAGAGAGAGAGAGAAGGAGGGAAGGAGAGAGACCAATGATTATTGGAGTCATCAAAAACAGTATCACCCTAATCAAATTTAAAGACAATTTCAATACTTGGATTGTCAAATAATACTAGCAAAAAAACAATATTTCAGTGAAATAGAGAGATTTATAAAATATAAGAGTTGTGAGGCAAGTTCCCTCTCAATTAATGTAATTAAAACAGTCACAAATCTGGTTCTCAGCAACCATCAGCCACTTAACACTTTTCCTACCAAGGGCCGCATTTTGCAGCTCGCGGACGTGGCCTCTCTGGACCGAGAGTCGCATAATACTGCTTCAGTGGCTCGCTATCATTCCAATCCAGTAGTGAAAAGACACGAAATTCTCAGCCGATCCACGATTTAAAAATAATAGAATAGACTTCCTGTCAGCAGGTACGAAAGAAAATATAGCAGTAAGAGACGATCTTTAGTTATTTCAGCGCCTTTTTTTGTCCCCTTGGAAATGTAAAAATGAGAAGAAAAGCGCTCCCCTGACTTCAGTATAATTATGTCTTATATTCTCACTTCTATATTAGGTACACATACGTAACTTTCAGCAGTTCTTTGCATTACTTGAGGCAACCTACCTGGGAAGTTTGAATAATGCTGTTGTTGCACTCCCCTCAATTCCGACGCCCTGCAACACTCCTACTTTGAATGAACTTTGATTAGGCTTTCCCCAACAACCATCGGCCGTTCCCTTGCTCACGCCGTACTCACGAACTCTCACAGGTTCATTGACCGGTCACGATGACGGGCCCGACAATCTAGAAATTGGAGGACGGGTGTTTTCTTTTTCTCCCTTTTTCGTCATTATAGTGACATCAGTGAGAGTATCGATTTAATGTTTATGGCTACACTGTGTTTTTTACGCTCAAACTGCAGGTTACAAATTTTTGTTAACTGTAAATCTAACGTTAACGAACTATCATCGGACAATTCTGAGATGTAAAGAAAGCAAAAGTAGATTTTGATTTTCCAAATGGAGTCTCAGTATTACACCTACACTTCCGCCTGCCGCCATAGCCGCTCATTCGGGTGAAACGTACTCTCGGACTGGGGAAAACCGAACGTACTACCACAAACGCGACCAGTAAAATAGGAACTCAGACGGCTTTTCAGATTTGGTTTCGAGGACTTTGTGCATTTTCTCGACGCTTTTTTTTTTTTTTCAGATTCCCGGGTACCAGTAATAAATTCCCACTGTCCCCCTGCGTAGAATCCTTTTTTGGTACCGACCAATTCTCTAGACCAAGACAGATTTTAAAATGTTTTGCTTCGATACCTATTTTCCTTCTATATTCACAATTCTGTTTTCTGGACAAATGAATTAAATGCACAGATTTTCCAGCCGCAGCAAAAAACAGAAGATAGACAGAAAGAAAGAATGAATGAAAAGAAGGAGGAAGATTATCTATCGTGAGTAGACAGATTTCGGCCGATATGCACGTGAAAAACTATTGCCGACCGAACGGCATAGATAGACAACGGTCGAGTCTACGAAATACGCAATCTGGCAGTTTCTATTACAACTTATTGCCCAGAGGTGCCGTAAATATCTGACAAGTTACAGAGGAAAGTGCTGATCTCTTTCTCTCTCTCTTTCACTCTCTCTCAACGCATGGAGTTGATATGATGATGCGGCAAGTACGGAACTTTCGGAATGTTGTTTTTTTTCTGTTTATTCTCTGGGCACCCATCGCAAATCCGGTAGTTTTGACACCTTATCGGTATGTCGGTAGAACAGGCCCAAAATCGGTATCTACAGGAAAAATCGGTAGATTTAGGCAGCCCTGATGCATCATCACTTTTAGAAACCCCAAAGTAATATAATTGGAATAAATCTTCAATATTGTATTGCCATCTGATTGATTATTTTTTAAACCTTCAGGTTGATGGGCCGTATGATATGGTTTGTGTGTTTAGTTGGACGTATTGACATTTTCCTTTGGTGGGGTAGGGGCATAAAAATAGGTCTGGGGAAAGTCCTGGGCCAGTGGTGGATTTT
>NW_004798703.1:22450-35623 GCF_000002075.1 Aplysia californica | reverse complement strand
AAGTTTTGGTGTTTGTGCTTTCTTCGTTGTGTGTGGTCAGCTGTAAGTCTACTTTTGCCTTGGTGAGGTGCCACGGAGGGAGGTCGGGGAAAAGAATTTGTTGGATGTCTTGTTTGGAAAAGTGTAAGTTTTTGAGGTCCTCAAGGATTCTGAGGCCTAAGGGTTTGATGAGTTTTTCGTTGTTTTGGAATTTGTTTATGGTTTCTGGGTTTGTTTCGAAAATCCTGTTGTGCGCTGGATTTTCCGGTGTTGAGCTCTGTTTTACTGCGTATTGTAGTGAGAGTTGTGTGCGTCTGAGTGAGAGTGGTGGTATGTTTGCCTCGGCCTGGAGGCTCTCCACCGGAGAAGTGCGGAAAGCCCCTAGAGCGAGGCGGAGTCCTTGGTTCTGTATTGGGTCTAGCATTTTTAAGATGTGTGGTTTTGCCGATCCGTAGACTTGACAGCCGTAGTCAAGCCTGGACCGGACAAGGGAGATGTACAACTGGAGAAGGTGTTTTGAGTCCCCGCCCCACTCCGGATTCGATAGAATTTTCAAAGCGTTTAACGCTTTCTGGCACCTCACACGAAGGTCTTTGATGTGTGGAATGAATGTAAGTTTTTTGTCGAAAATGACGCCGAGGAAACGAGCTTGGTCCTGGACGGGAATCCTTTCCCTGTATAGTGTCAAATCCGGCTGCAGCACACGTCTGCCTGTTCGGCAGAAGTGTACTGCAACCGTCTTTGACGGGGAGAACTTGAAACCGTTATCGTTTGCCCACGTTTCAAGTTTGTGCAGCTGCGTTTGCAGCTGCCTTTCCATAGATCTCAAATGGGATTTTTCGAACGGCAGCATATCAAAAAGTCGTCAACGTATAACGAGCTGTCTATGCTGTTTTGGAGGGTATTCACTATGGAATTTATTTTAATTTCAAATAGGAGAGGAGAAAGGATGCTCCCCTGGGGGACTCCTTCCTCCTGTTGGTGGGGGTCTGAAAGGGAGGATCCGACACGAACCTGGAAGGAAAGGTTCTTCAGGAAATTGCCAATGAAGGCAGCGAGGTGACCGCATATGCCGAGTGCATGCAGGTCTCGAAGAATGCCGTACTTCCAGGTTTTGTCGAAGGCTTTTTCTAGGTCAAAAAAGATGGCGATCATGTGGCCTCTTTCAGCGAACGCCTTGCGTATAAAGGTCTCCAGACGGACCAGGTGATCCAGAGTGGATCGAGTTTTCCTGAATCCGCATTGGAGACTGCTCAGCGAGCCCGTCGTTTCCAGAAACCACATGAGTCGCCTGTGAATAATTTTTTCAATGAGTTTGCAGAGACAGTTCGTTAGGGCTATAGGTCTGTAATTGGATGGGTGTGTGTGGTCCTTGTTTGGTTTGGGTATTGGAATGACAGTGGCGAGACGCAAAGACTCCGGAAAGGAGTGCGACCGCCACATGTCGTTGTATATGTGTAGTAGGAGTGTGAGTGTTTCTGAGGGTAAGTGTCTAATTTCTTTACCTTGAAAAATTGAAAATGTGAGGACTTGGCTAACTCACCCTAGCAAAATCCAATTGCCCCTATCTGCCACCTTCCAATGATCTTGGATCATCTTCATCAGAGTCCTCTGAAGTGAGGTGAATGTGAAACATCCCATTTTCATTAGTACATTATGAATAATAATACCGCATAGGTACATATAATAGAACATGAATATCGAAACGTAAAAAAAACACAAACAAAAAAAAACAACCTAATGCTTATTTTTAGGTAAGTGTTTTACGGCGCTCGCAACTGCATAAGGTCATATGAGTGTGCGGGACACACGTAATATTTTCAGTTTGTAGGAAATCTTGAATTTTGTGCAGGAGGTGGCCGAAGCCTCCTCTTATCGATTTTAGACCACCAAGAGATCTTTAACGTGCGCTGCTTGCACACGGGCCCTCCGAGATTTTTCGCCCTTGCCCGAGAAGGCTAGGTGTAGATCTTTCCTGCCAGAAAATCAGGGGTGTGGCTGAAAGACAGCGGTAAGAAGGAGCCAAGGAGTAGCAGTGGAAAGGCTGCAGAAAGAGTCAGGAGCCCAGAGGAGGGGGCAAAGGAGGTGAGGGCGTGGAGGCAGAAAGAGGACATGAAAGCAGATGACAGAACATTGCTAGAGAGCAGGAAAGGAGGTGAAAGGAGACAATTTTAGAGAAGAAAAATTTTCGGTCGCTAACCGGATTCGAAACCCGGGACCTTTGAATGAGAGGCCAACACCTTAACCTCTAGGCCATGAGAGCCCCCACCTAATGCTTGGACTATAAACTTTTCTCCAAATTATTGTTGTTGTGCACTGATTTTCTTAGGGACAAATTTTTCCAAATTTACTTTTTGGAGACTGTGTGTAACACACAGTACGTCCCAGTCACACTCTATATGGCACGGGTGAAATACAAGTACAATAAAATACAAACTTCCAACTCTAGTTTAGTATGGGGTTTTACGGCGCTCGCAACTGCATAATGTCATATGAGCGCGCGAAACACAAGTTATTTTTGTTCGCAACAGTTTACTGTACGGCTGGCTCGGGTCAGTAGTTAGATCTTAAAATGTTTAAATGTTTAAAAATCAGTGTAAATATATATTTTCAATCTAAAACAATTTTCCTAGATAACATGGTTCTGATACACTATCAAATCACAGTGACAATGCAGCGTCATCGAGATTAACTTAAACACCTAAAAACACTTGCCCTGACTAGCACTCAAACAACATATGCCATTCATAAACATCATCATACACAGACTAAAGTTTTAGGAAAACTAAAACCCCTCCTTATCTTCCTTTAGGACAATCAAATGAGAAGTGAGTTAACTAGGATGTCAAACTGTAGGGGCTAAGTTTTTCTATTTCTTTTGCCTCATGTTGGCCGAGTTCTTAGGAGGAGCAGGGCTCCCAACTTTGCACAGTAATATATTACACATGAAACCTGCAGATTACCCCCCCATTAAGCTTTGCTGGTGCGTGAACCTTACTCCTTAAAATTTCGTTTTGGGGGGCTTGCATGCTTTAAAACGTAGGTGGTGTGCGTCTGGCGAGCATCATTTTCAACCTTCTCTATCCCAAAGCCGAGTCAATAATTTGACAAAACACCTACACATACACGGCAGTCATCTTTTGTCTGTGACAGAAGCTGTCGACCTACTTATCAGCTGCGCGCAGTTTCCGGCGACCCTGGCTTGTTTCAGCAGAGACGCTACGCCCACATTCTTGTCGTTCGCATTTGCCGGTGTCGTACCTTGAGTTAACCCCTACCGAGAGATTACCCCCATCTTCTTTAACACTAGTAAACATGAATTGTCTGCCTTTTTTTTTTTTAATTAACAATATCAAATAAATTCAAAATTAACAGAAAGAGACGTAAAACTGACCCTAACCTTGCCTAATTTAGTCTTATACGAGTAGAAGGATGAGATTTTATTTATGATTGGCCCAACCACCACCATCTCTCCCCCCCCCCCCCCCCCCCCCCTAAAAGTGGACACAACTCTAGATATTCTAGTCAATATTAGGCCTACTCATTTATTTCTTGTTGTTTCAATGAAACATTAAAGTTAATTAAAAATCGTTAGCATTCAATCATAGTCATGGTCACTCTGTGTGCGTCTGTGTGAATGTGTGAGTAATGTGTGAGTGAGTTAAATGTTTACAGTTACAGGCAAAAATTCCTACAACGAAATTACAAGATAATTGACTTTTGAGGATTAGTGTGTCAGACATGAACAAAAAAACCCAATAAATACCCCATAAGACAGAAAACCAAAGAGTGAAGGAATGTCTTAAGTTGGCCTGAAAAGAGGAGCCCTGGAGGAAACCACTGCACTATAGTGAGTACATGTTGGTCCTAAAATTACCTGAAACAGTGAGATCCGAAATACTGAGGACCTCATCACTTTCCTCTGTTTCTTTCTCCTCCTCATCCGTAGAAAAGTCTTCCTCCGTGAGGCTGGCTTCCATCCTCTGGACTATGGCTGATTTTTCTTCTCTCTTAAGCTGGTGACGAAAGGCGGAGTTTCTGCAGGGCTATCAAAGCCTCCAGCACCTGGACCTGCAAACGAACCAACACATTAGTCAGCATTCATTGCCTTTTTATAGAAAAACAGGGTGACTGTCAAATCCACTTCTCATTTTTCCAGGGGCCCATCCCTTTTTCAGGGGCACAAACACACACACACACACATATATATATATATATATTGTACTGTCTAGTCCATTTATAAGTCTTTGTTATTACAGGAACTTGGATATATAACAGTGATAATCCAAATTCCTGTTTTTTTCCCTCTTTTAATGTAAGTAATATGAGCCCGGCTATAACAGGGTTCAATCTGCAAAGACTCAAATATACAGGGTCCCCACCAAATCCCGGAAAATTTTTTCAAGACCCCAAATTTTTTTCAAGACCCCTATTCGAGGGAAAAATCAGGCCGCTGCGCTTCAAGAATGATCCCAAAAAAAGCCAATCTATCAAAGATAAATAGTCAAAATGTCTATAAATGAATGCAAATGTACATTTTGTAGTATAGTCTTCAAATAGATGACTATAATACTGGGTGACTGCCAACCCAGATTCTCAATTTTCCAAGGGAGGGGCCTCATCCATTTTCAAGGAACACGTTACATAACAATGAAAGCGTGTGCTCCATTTATATAACATTATATCCAGTCAACAACATGTCAGTGTGGCACTGGGATCTTGAGAGACTTTGGTATTTCAATTTGTTCTTATCTATATTTTCCCCTCATCATCCAACATAACAAACTATAGGCCCCATATAAAAAAATGAATCCTGTTTTGAGCCTGAGAAAAGACCTAGATCTAGAACTAGAATCTATCGACTGTCATGTATAGTATAAGGTTTTACGGCGCTCGCAACTGAAGACGAAAACTATTGCTCAAATTCAAAGTAGAGTAATATTAGTAATAACTAGATCTAGAATGGCTCAAGTACACCTATTCAGTGTGAGAGGTGTAAGAACTGAGGGACGGCAAGATGCAGTGACACTGAAAATCTGCCAATCTTGAACAGAAAGCTAAAATATAGATATAAAGTACAATCCCCCCCATCCAATGAAACGCGAACACTTTAGTTCAATAACAAGGCATGACAGATCCCGATTCCACACAAGGCCTGCACCAACGCGTGCTTTTTCACAGGGTACCTGCCATGAACTTCCCATCAAATTCAAGGAGGTTTCAAGGAGAAATTTTTAAAATTCAAGGAGATTCGGTCAAAAAATTCAAGACGAAAGCCTATTTTCGAAGGCCTACACTTGTCCGAACGCAACCATGTCATAGTTTCGATTTTTTCAATGAGTTTGCAGAGACAACTCGTTAGTGCTATTGGTCTGTAATTGGATGGGTGTGTGTGGTCCTTGTTTGGTTTGGGTATTGGAATGACAGTGGCGAGACGCAAAGACTCCGGAAAGGAGTGCGACCGCCACATGTCGTTGTATATGTGTAGTAGGAGTGTGAGTGTTTCTGAGGGTAAGTGTCTAATTTCTTTACCTTGAAAAATTGAACATGTGAGGACTTGGCTAACTCACCCTAGCAAAATCCAATTGCCCCTATCTGCCACCTTCCAACGATCTTGGATCATCTTCATCAGAGTCCTCTGAAGTGAGGTGAATGTGAAACATCCCATTTTCATTAGTACATTATGAATAATAATACCGCATAGGTACATATAATAGAACATGAATATCGAAACGTAAAAAAAACACAAACAAAAAAAAACAACCTAATGCTTATTTTTAGGTAAGTGTTTTACGGCGCTCGCAACTGCATAAGGTCATATGAGTGTGCGGGACACACGTAATATTTTCAGTTTGTAGGAAATCTTGAATTTTGTGCAGGAGGTGGCCGAAGCCTCCTCTTATCGATTTTAGACCACCAAGAGATCTTTAACGTGCGCTGCTTGCACACGGGCCCTCCGAGATTTTTCGCCCTTGCCCGAGAAGGCTAGGTGTAGATCTTTCCTGCCAGAAAATCAGGGGTGTGGCTGAAAGACAGCGGTAAGAAGGAGCCAAGGAGTAGCAGTGGAAAGGCTGCAGAAAGAGTCAGGAGCCCAGAGGAGGGGGCAAAGGAGGTGAGGGCGTGGAGGCAGAAAGAGGACATGAAAGCAGATGACAGAACATTGCTAGAGAGCAGGAAAGGAGGTGAAAGGAGACAATTTTAGAGAAGAAAAATTTTCGGCCGCTAACCGGATTCGAAACCCGGGACCTTTGAATGAGAGGCCAACACCTTAACCTCTAGGCCATGAGAGCCCCCACCTAATGCTTGGACTATAAACTTTTCTCCAAATTATTGTTGTTGTGCACTGATTTTCTTAGGGACAAATTTTTCCAAATTTACTTTTTGGAGACTGTGTGTAACACACAGTACGTCCCAGTCACACTCTATATGGCACGGGTGAAATACAAGTACAATAAAATACAAACTTCCAACTCTAGTTTAGTATGGGGTTTTACGGCGCTCGCAACTGCATAATGTCATATGAGCGCGCGAAACACAAGTTATTTTTGTTCGCAACAGTTTACTGTACGGCTGGCTCGGGTCAGTAGTTAGATCTTAAAATGTTTAAATGTTTAAAAATCAGTGTAAATATATATTTTCAATCTAAAACAATTTTCCTAGATAACATGGTTCTGATACACTATCAAATCACAGTGACAATGCAGCGTCATCGAGATTAACTTAAACACCTAAAAACACTTGCCCTGACTAGCACTCAAACAACATATGCCATTCATAAACATCATCATACACAGACTAAAGTTTTAGGAAAACTAAAACCCCTCCTTATCTTCCTTTAGGACAATCAAATGAGAAGTGAGTTAACTAGGATGTCAAACTGTAGGGGCTAAGTTTTTCTATTTCTTTTGCCTCATGTTGGCCGAGTTCTTAGGAGGAGCAGGGCTCCCAACTTTGCACAGTAATATATTACACATGAAACCTGCAGATTACCCCCCCATTAAGCTTTGCTGGTGCGTGAACCTTACTCCTTAAAATTTCGTTTTGGGGGGCTTGCATGCTTTAAAACGTAGGTGGTGTGCGTCTGGCGAGCATCATTTTCAACCTTCTCTATCCCAAAGCCGAGTCAATAATTTGACAAAACACCTACACATACACGGCAGTCATCTTTTGTCTGTGACAGAAGCTGTCGACCTACTTATCAGCTGCGCGCAGTTTCCGGCGACCCTGGCTTGTTTCAGCAGAGACGCTACGCCCACATTCTTGTCGTTCGCATTTGCCGGTGTCGTACCTTGAGTTAACCCCTACCGAGAGATTACCCCCATCTTCTTTAACACTAGTAAACATGAATTGTCTGCCTTTTTTTTTTTTAATTAACAATATCAAATAAATTCAAAATTAACAGAAAGAGACGTAAAACTGACCCTAACCTTGCCTAATTTAGTCTTATACGAGTAGAAGGATGAGATTTTATTTATGATTGGCCCAACCACCACCATCCCCCCCCCAAAAAAAGTGGACACAACTCTAGATATTCTAGTCAATATTAGGCCTACTCATTTATTTCTTGTTGTTTCAATGAAACATTAAAGTTAATTAAAAATCGTTAGCATTCAATCATAGTCATGGTCACTCTGTGTGCGTCTGTGTGAATGTGTGAGTAATGTGTGAGTGAGTTAAATGTTTACAGTTACAGGCAAAAATTCCTACAACGAAATTACAAGATAATTGACTTTTGAGGATTAGTGTGTCAGACATGAACAAAAAAACCCAATAAATACCCCATAAGACAGAAAACCAAAGAGTGAAGGAATGTCTTAAGTTGGCCTGAAAAGAGGAGCCCTGGAGGAAACCACTGCACTATAGTGAGTACATGTTGGTCCTAAAATTACCTGAAACAGTGAGATCCGAAATACTGAGGACCTCATCACTTTCCTCTGTTTCTTTCTCCTCCTCATCCGTAGAAAAGTCTTCCTCCGTGAGGCTGGCTTCCATCCTCTGGACTATGGCTGATTTTTCTTCTCTCTTAAGCTGGTGACGAAAGGCGGAGTTTCTGCAGGGCTATCAAAGCCTCCAGCACCTGGACCTGCAAACGAACCAACACATTAGTCAGCATTCATTGCCTTTTTATAGAAAAACAGGGTGACTGTCAAATCCACTTCTCATTTTTCCAGGGGCCCATCCCTTTTTCAGGGGCACAAACACACACACACACACACATATATATATATATATATATATATTGTACTGTCTAGTCCATTTATAAGTCTTTGTTATTACAGGAACTTGGATATATAACAGTGATAATCCAAATTCCTGTTTTTTTCCCTCTTTTAATGTAAGTAATATGAGCCCGGCTATAACAGGGTTCAATCTGCAAAGACTCAAATATACAGGGTCCCCACCAAATCCCGGAAAATTTTTTCAAGACCCCAAATTTTTTTCAAGACTCCTATTCGAGGGAAAAATCAGGCCGCTGCGCTTCAAGAATGATCCCAAAAAAAGCCAATCTATCAAAGATAAATAGTCAAAATGTCTATAAATGAATGCAAATGTACATTTTGTAGTATAGTCTTCAAATAGATGACTATAATACTGGGTGACTGCCAACCCAGATTCTCAATTTTCCAAGGGAGGGGCCTCATCCATTTTCAAGGAACACGTTACATAACAATGAAAGCGTGTGCTCCATTTATATAACATTATATCCAGTCAACAACATGTCAGTGTGGCACTGGGATTTTTCAATTTGTTCTTATCTATATTTTCCCCTCATCATCCAACATAACAAACTATAGGCCCCATATGTGTGTGTGTGTGCGTGCTTGTGTTCGTCTAAAAAGAAAAAGAAAATGCTAATTTCAATTATGAAAAAAAAAAGTAAATTGAATACAGCATTATTGTACTACTTACAGGGACAGGGGGGAAAGCAGACTTTTAAGCATGATTATTTTAGTCTACTAAACCTTATATCTGTTTTATAAAACCAAGGAAAGGAATTCTGAATGTTTAAAGATGTAAAAACAGAATACATTTTTTTAAAGTGATTTAAATCACTGAGTTTTATCTTTAAAATCAAGTTGATTTAAATTTTTTTAAATTAACTGATTTAAATCGACCCAACCCTGGTTTTCAATTATGGAAAAAAAGTAAATTGAGTACCTTATTATTTTACAGTGACAGGGGGGAAAGCAGACTTTTAAGCATGATTATATTAGTCTACTAAACCTTATATCTGTTTAATAAAACCAACTAACGGAATTCTGAATGTTTAAATATATGTAAAAACTGAATACATTTTTTTGGAAAGTGATTTAAATCACTGATTTTTATTTTTAAAAATCAAGATTAAAAT
Source organism: Aplysia californica (assembly GCF_000002075.1). Classification (NCBI taxonomy): domain Eukaryota; kingdom Metazoa; phylum Mollusca; class Gastropoda; order Aplysiida; family Aplysiidae; genus Aplysia; species Aplysia californica. The sequence continues at coordinate 26,292 of NW_004798703.1, read as the reverse complement.
AAAAAAATCAACTGATTTAAATCAACCCAGCTCTGATTTCAATTATAATGGAAAAAAAGGAAATTGAATACTGCATTATTTTACAGTGAAAGGGGGGAAAGCAGACTTTTAAGCATGATTATATTAGTCTACTAAACCTTATATCTGTTTTATGAAACCAAGGAAAGGAATTCTGAATGTTGAAATGTGTAAAAACTGAATAAAAATTTTAAAGATTTTTAAGTGATTTAAATCACTGATTTTTATCCAAAAAATCAAGTTTATTTAAATTTAAAAAATCAACTGATTTAAATCAACCTGATTTAAATCAACCCAACCTTGCTCCTCCCGTCAGGCTGATGAGTTCTTTGACGTCTCACCTTCAGCCAGCCAATCAGGAGTGGACTTGTTAGCTCAGGAAACACTTGGTTTTCAGAGGGAGTCCTCGGCACTTCCACAGGACACTGCTGTGGAGAGAGGGATCCTGTTGGGAGACCTGAGCTGATAGTTACGGTAGAGGTGAAGGATAAGACACTGCTCATTCCCCTACAGGCTTCAGACTGTGGTAAGAGCATCTCATGGCTGGCTGGTGAAGTGGCTGAACGTTACTGCAGCCTGTATCAGCAACGCCCAGTCCTAACTCTCAGTACCACTCGCTATTATATTCTCTGCCCTGTAGATCCCATATCTGCAGTGGTGGCTAACCATGACCACCTCAAGGCAACGGTCACTCTTTGGGAGAACCCGCCCCTGGAAGAACGTTACATTAATGCGTGTCAGTTTATGGCTCCATGACTGTGTGACCAGTGGTCATCTCTCCCCTGTGACTTTGTTCTTAGCCAACAACAGTTGCTGCCAGTGTACCGCGCTTTACGAGGGCAAAGAACTCTGACCAACCTAAATCTGGCTGGGAATTGTCTCGGAGACACAAATCTTGTTCCCCTCGCTGAACTCCTCCAAGACATGCCCAACCTCAGATCATTAAACCTGGAGACAAATCATCTTTCATCGGAAAGTTTGCATACTCTCTCCAAAGCATTTAAGAGCGGCCAGCATAGTCTTGAACAGCTCAACCTGAGCCACAACTGTCTGGGAGACTTGGCGGCCAAGTGGCTGGCCAACATGCTGAGGAATCTGACCTGTCTGACTGACCTCAGCGTGGCTGACTGCGCTCTCTCTGCCAGAGTTTTTACTCCCAGCTTCTGCTATGCCCTGAGAGGTACTATTAGTACAAGTCTTAACATTTAGAGAAAGTTGTTTCATGTTTGTAAAAGCTTTTTGTGATTTGATGTGATAATGATGGTTGCTCACTGACCAACTCAGATTCTCTGAGACACACTTTCTGAAAGGGATTTTTGTGGATTTGAAATCTTTTTCACTGTTACTAGCTTCAGAGTGGTTGTAGTTTAGAAGTCAGTACGAATGAATGTTGTCTACAATAAGCTAAACAGTGGGGCCCTTTCAAGTCGTGGCTTGGCTATCAAAATGGAAACCTCAAATATTTTTAAAACAAATCTTTGCTTGCTATATTTACCAGTATCCAAAGATGTCAAAAGGTTAGGCTCAAGCTCAATCTCTCTTGCCCTTTTTAACTCCCAGTGGAGCACAGGCCATCAACAACATTACTCCAGCGAAGCCTGTCCTGAGCATCCTTTTCGATCTGTTTCCATGATGTCCCCGCTTTTTCAATTTCCGCTGATACCGCTCGCCTCCATGTCATCTTAGGTCTTCCCTTCTTACGCTTTCCTTGTGGGTTCCATGTTAAGGCCAGCCTGATGATGCTTGTCCGGGGTCTCCTCAGGGTGTGTCCAATCCATTTCCATTTCTTCACCTGAATATCTTCCTTTACTGGCCTTTGGCTTGTTCTCTCCCACAGTTGAGCTCAATAAAAACTGATATATACAGTGGAACCTGTGTAAGACGGCCACCCATTGTCAAGGAAAAAAGTGGCTGTATAAGACAGTTGGCCATCTTAGGCAAGATTGATCAAAATGAAGAAAACAAACCATTCCCTTCTGAAGTCCCAACCGAAGGCAGCCGCATTGTTGTTGTTTTTGTTAGCTTCTTTAAATTTTGTTGCTGAATTTGTGCAAGGGTGACAATAATACGAAATGTGTCAGAGGAGGAAGACCCAGTGCCATGTTAAAACAAACACATGGGTGGCCACCACTCGGAGAACGAGCGACGCTTCTGTCCCAAGTTCATGTTGACATCCATTATTGTTACTTTGTTACGGACTAGGTAAACAGTGACCACTCATCTCACTTACGATTTGTGTGTGAGTTGTGGTCGGGGCTTATGGGTTATGAGGGATCACATACTTACGTCACCAGCAGCTGGAAATTTATTGTTAGCTTTTGGTCAACAGTGGGAGGGGTCTTCGCAAGATAATAGGTTGGAGAGACTACCTAACAACAACGACAGGTGATTGGAATATGACGGCTCGACCATTACGTCAGGGGCCAATGCTTAAGTTATGACAAAACGTCGGGTGATGAGAAAGGTGGCCGTCTTAGACAGGTGTTATTGTTTAGTATGAAGGGGTTGTGGGATAAAATATGGTGGCCGCGTTGGACTGGTGACCATTTTACACTGTGACAGTATATAGAAAAATCGCAAGGGGATGAAAAGTGGCTAAAGTTGCTGTCCAAATGACCTTTAAAAAAAAAAAAATCATGTTTGGTTTTTGCCCTGTTTTTAAGCGGAGTCAGAGGGTACAATGTTGATGATGCTGTTCAGTTGTTGTGTCTCAAGTTATTCCTTGTCATATAGACGGTTGGTTTTTTCTCACATATTTTTGGCTTTCAATATTTCTTTTGTTTGTTGACTATTGACCCTGGCATTTGGATGTGTTATGTGGGTGGTTGGCAGGTGCTCTGGAGTGGTTTGCTTCTTCTTTCCTATCAAACATCTATCGTCTTTATCTCCCCTCCTTTTTTGTGTTTGTCTCTCTCTTGTCACACCTCTAATCTTCGGCACTTATTGATCTTATTGTGTTGCAAGTGCCGTAAAACACTTACTAAAACTAAAAGGATGTGTTATGGCTGCAGCAGACTGAGCTATTGCTCTCTAAAATGAGCCATGCAGGATGTCATGTCAAGGGCTTCAAATTTTATAACTTGGAGGCCTGTAGGCTTTATAGCATAGAAATGCAGAAGTCAGTCAGAGGGAGAGTGTTTGTCGTTGATCTCAGCAGAAGGGATGAAGCTTTCTTTGCCAGGTCGTCTACCTGCTTGTTTCCTCGGATGCCCACATGGCTGGGTATCCATGCGAACATGATGTTTTTTCATGTTTCGGATAGTGTATGACTTTTCTGTTGTAGCCTAATTATTTTTGGATTTAAGAGTGTGTAGTTTGTGAGTGAGGTGATGCAAGACAGAGAGTCAGAAATGATAAGGAAAGATTTGTTAGGAGAATTTTCTACAGAGTCCAGTGCCATGTCAATGGCAGTGGCCTCCGCAGAGAAAATGGAGGCTTCAGGATGGAGTCTCCTCTGGTGTGTACTGTTGGAAGAAAGGGCTGCGGCGCCCACTTCATTGTCTTTTTTGGAGCCATCCGTGAAGATGAGCTCCGCACCGGGGTATTTATCTATTAGTTTTTTTGTATTCTGCTTTAAAAGTTTTGGTGTTTGTGCTTTCTTTGTTGTGCGTGGTCAGCTGTAAGTCTACTTTTGCCTTGGTGAGTTGCCACGGAGGGAGGTCGTGGAAAAGAAATTATTGGATGTCTTGTTTGGAAAAGTGTAAGTTTTTGAGGTCCTCAAGGATTCTGAGGCCGATGGGTTTAATGAGTTTTTCGTTATTTTGGAATTTGTTTATGGTTTCTGGGTTTGTTTTAAAAATGCTGTTGTGCGCTGGATTTTCCAG